>NW_013666159.1:522601-529590 GCF_000517525.1 Limulus polyphemus
ATACTAATTGTAAGGTACAAGAGTGAGGATATAATTAGCCTTGTTGGATTCGTACGATTTCTTTCTCTGAAACGTTTCTATGTACGAGGTGTTGGTCTCTGAACACTGACCTTGCAGCACAGCAAATATAGCCCTTCTCGCTGTGCATCATTTGATTGGTTGTTGAATGAGTTCGTGTACGTAATTCGAAGAGTTTAACTAACCGCAAAAATAAAACCTTATTTAAGATCAAAAACCTTGTTTCATGCTCCATGAACCATTTGGAAACTTCATGTTTGATAAATATTTTTTTAATATTTTTGTTAGAAGATTTTTTGAGGGCGAGAAGAGATAATAACTCAACTATGATTTCAATAAGAAATATTGGTGTTCCACTAACTGACTCTTTTTCTTTTCTTTCAACAATTGATGTGAATCTCATTAACCTTGTGAGAAGTTGTTGAAGTGAGCCTATTGTCACATTGCGTTGTGATACCAATGGTGTACGATTCGAACAGTTGTAAGGACAGGACTTAAAAATACAATTCGGCGCTGTACGACTTTTGCATCATCTTGTAGTCGTTTTGATTTAACACCCTGAATTACAGAATGAAACATCGAAGTTTTTCATCTGGATTTAGATAGAAAGAAAGGTCTGATGAAAACAACAGATTAACTTAATTTGTACAGAGCAGTAAAATTACATAAATATAAATTCGATAACTTTGTCTAGTGAAAGCTCGTGGAAATCCATCTGTGAATCTTTGATAGACACTGAACGGCACCTTATGCGATACGTAAGCTAAACGTCCAAGTTAGAGATCACAAGGTTCAGGCATAGCTAGCTATTCCTAATTTAGATCTGCTAACCAGAAGGAGGACAACCAGTCAGTATCACTCGGTGCCTGTATAGAAACACTCAATCGAATAGTGGGATTGGCTGTCACGCTTACAATGTAGACAAGTAGATCTCACCTGGCTAGTAAAATAACTATCAAATCATGTATTAACAAGAGAGGTGTGAAACTTTATAAATCGTATGAAATACATGAGAAGATGATAGTTCTTTCTTATCAGATAATAAATGGGATTTCTTCACACCATGATAATGACATTTTCAGACTTTAATGATGACGACGTTACAAGATATAATATTCATACCTACAACTACGTATGTATATGGTTTATCAGGATTTTATGTGGTGAGTGTAAAATACAACTTTAGTTTCGGGAAGAGGATCAGCCTCTGTTATCTATGGTTATAATTCAAGAGCATTCATTCACAAGAATGTTAGACAGCTTAAACGTCTGCTCTAATTGATGATGGTGTCAATATTTGAAAATAAGGATTACCAGACTTGCTAGTTTACCAGTCTATAATAATATATGGTAATAAACCCTTCTTAACATCAATGCGCCATTTGTCAAAAGAAACACTGCTAATTCTAACGATATTTATTTTACCGAAAGGGGGCTGAAGACCGCCTGGAGGGGTCATCTGCTTTAACCACTCGCACCAGTATATGCAGTAGTGTGTTGTCAGTCAGTCAGTCAGTAGAAACTAAAATGACGTCACAATGGCGTTGCAGTTTGTAATGTCGTGACGTCAATAAAACGTGCGCATGCCATGAATGACCAGAAGAATTATGCACTACATAGGCCATAACACAGCATGACATATGAGCTTCAAAAGCAAGAAAAAAAATTTGTTACTCTTAATTTTGGTTTTATCTACTCTAGAAACAGAACATTTTCGGGTACCCTGCGGAAGTAATCTAGTATATATGTATAGAGACAGAGAGGGGAAAATATGTAATGATTGTTAAGACCTGTTAAGGAACACTGCAATAAAAGCTACATTTAAGGAATATAGAATAGGAAAGTATGCGTAAAAACTTGCGTGTTCTGAAATGATTTCTTGCTCTCACTTTGTAGCGCCATCTAACGGGTCTTGTTAAAGTTGATAAGAAAGAACGCGGAAAAAATAGAAAAGCACGATAAATACCGGTTACGGAGAGTTAGTTACACCCATTTTATAAGAAAAAAATTATATATGCTAATACGGTGACGTAACGCCACAGATAGGAGCCGTCGCGTCACGAGCGATATGTTGGCGCTTAAATATTTGGTTCACGGCGAATTTCTGACTATTTTCCAACCAAAAACATACTTATAGCTCAGTAGCAAGGAGATACAAAGCCCGAATAACACCAATTTCAAAGATGAATATCTGTAATTGTTGGCAAGGGAAGATGATCATTATAGAAACCACCGATAAAGCCTTCTACTACACATAACACAATTTTTAATATTGAGAAGGTTAAAATATTGGTCATCCAGGACCTCACCAGTTAGAAAACCAAATTGAAATTCAAAAAGTACAGAGCAAATCAAATGAAAAGTAGTTAGTATGAGTAGAAGGTTATTTATATTTTGTATTTAGTGACAAAGTCACTAAGGCTATCTGCCACCGTCCCTAATCTTGAACTACTGACCAAATGGAAGGCAACTAGCCAGCAGCACCCTATTAACTACCTTTCATGCCGAGGGAATTACTGTCACTTTTATAACACGCCCACAGATGAAAGTGCGAGAAATATTTTGTGTTATCGTATAGATTCGAACCCGATTCGTTAGTTCCGAAACCCAGAGCTCTAATACAAGGCTATCCCTGCCCCTCAGGACACTATTTATTCGAATTGAAATTTCAGCACTACTTGGCTGTAATAAGGTAAAACATCAAGTCACACATACACACGTCCCCATCAGCATTTCTACGGACTTTGGAGAATTTAATCAGCGGTTATGTAATCCCTTTCTCTGGTATACGTATGAAATCACCTAACTCTGCGCATTTTATGCATTTGGTCTGCTTATATGCTGTCTTGGAAGCTGACGTTCACATACAATGGAGGGTCGGTGGAAAGTTTGTCAAAATGCATGGTCTTTTTCTGAAGCTTATTACAATGGAAATTACAATGTCCAGCAGTATTCATAGTTGAACTAATCAGAATAAGCATAATAGAAATAGTACCACGAGATCACGTAAAGAATAATCTCTCATTAATTCAATACAAGAAAGTTGCCTGTACATCAAGCAGTGAAGCGATCCTATATATAAAAAAAAGTATATAACACTACAGAGGGGATTGATTGATTTCTTCCACTAGGTGTTTGATATTTGTATAGTTAAACTTCGATAGTAGAATTTCTGACATAGGCTGTGTTCGTTTTGCAGTGTGTAAATACATTAAGATTAAAATTTGTTTGTTTGCAATTATGCACAAAGCTACACAAGGGCTATCTGTGCTCTGCCTACCACTGGTATCGAAACCCGGTTTCTAGCGTTGTAAGTCCGCAGACATACCGCTGTGCTACTGGGGGGGGGGGCTGAGATTAAAGGTGCTGAACTTATTGTTCTATTAAGAATATCTACTAACTAGATGTACTTGCGCGGTATCTCCGAAAGTTTCCTGTTTCAAGAGTAAATAAAACCAAAATTAAGTGTAACAGATATTTTTATTTCTTGCTTTTCAAGTTCATATGTCATGCTGTGTTGTAGCCTACAAAGTGCATAATTCTTCTCGTGATTCATGGTATGCGTACGTTTTACTGACGCCACGACAGTACAAATTGCAAAGTTAAGCGTTCCTAATGTGATAGACAACTCACTACTGTATAGTTGTGCAAGTTGTTAAAACAGATAACTCCTCCAGGTGGCCTTCGGCTCCCTTTCGGAGAAACGAAATCCTAATTTCGAAACATTAATAATGTAATTATTTTCCACGATTACTATTACACACAACTTATTATAGCCACGATTACTATTACACACAACTTATTATAGCCACGATTGAATATTTGAGTTGTTTGCGTTATGTTAAATCGTTAATTAAAATATTTAGTGTGATATTAGAATAACTAACGTGTCGTCAGCTTGGTATGTGACTTATCCACTTATTTAGAGTAATACAGATACATATACTTGAAATTTCATATTTAACACAACAGTTTTCGCAACTGTTATCATTTACAACAATGCAATGTTACTTGCTTATTACATGGCATAGGTTGTCATTAACTTATTTATGTTAAACTTATTTTTTGTTGTAACGTGACTAACTATGTACGCTAACAATCAGGGATCGATAATCGTCCAGATAGCTTACTATGTAGCTCTGTGCTTAAACACAAACAAAATTATAATTACACATTCTAAGATTTTTTCTATTAATGTGATAAATTATGCAATATAATTCAATAAGGAGTATAAGCATCAATGTAATTATATATATTTTAAGTTTGAAAATAATTATTAAGTCCTTTTTGTGATTGTATAGTTGAAATTTCTATAAGGCTTTATACTTAAAATATCAGGTTAGATAAGAAGTAACTTGGATCAAAGTATAAGAAACCCGAAAACAGAGCTTTCCCTGGTGAAGGACGGTCTCCATGTTTCACACACTGTTATTATTAAACATAGGCTGCTTTGAGACCATAGTGAAAATTCCTGTTCTCTAGAGGTTACAGCTAAGTCTGCCAATTCATAAACTATTTCAAATAAGTTATATATATGCTCACAAACCACACATGAAATATTCAACAACAACCTTCACTTTGAAAGGAAGCAAGAGGTTTGTGTTCAGCTTGAACACTACACTGTATACATCTTTCTGAAAGTTGGAAGTACGCTCTGCGTCAGCGGCTACCACATCCAAGCCGAAAATAATGTTATTATGAACGTAAGGAAAATAATTTCCAGTTTAGAGTTATGACTTATGATAATCCTGCCGTAATCCACCAAATGTAAAAGCATAGGTATGAAGAGGGTTTTACAGCCCATTTTAAAGTGACTTTTTCATGTATACGGCCGGAAGCAAATGAGAAATCTAATATGACAGAACGTCAACTTATACAAATAAAACGTTATAAAGAAGATTAATTTTGATCATGTTTATTTTTAGGTAATATATCTACCTCTGGTAAACACAACTGTGAGAGAAGTGTGAGGTTCTATTTAAATCGTTATCATGGAATATGTGATATCCAAAAACATGTTATCATGGTGTATATGGGATCCAAAAACATCATCATATTCAAAACAGAATGGAACATATGCTATCTGTATATAGGATTACATGTAATATATGCTATCTGCAAACAGTTATCGTGGAATATCTCCATGGTAACTGTTTTTTGATAGCACATATTCCATTCTGTGTTAAACATGATGAACGCGCTGTTTTCAAAATTAGCTTCTGTGTTTGGCATTATGATACTGCTGTTTTTGGATAGCGGTATGTACTATCCAAAAACAGTTACCATGGAATATGTACTATCCAAAAACAGTTACCATGGAATATGTACTATCCAAAAACAGTTACCATGGAATATGTACTATCCAAAAACAGTTACCATGGAGTATGTGCTATCCACAAATAGTAGTATTATAATATTAATAACAGAAGCCACAAGCTAATTAATTTTCAATTATTTTTCTGTGATCGAAATCAAAAAATACACTCACGTATTTTAATCTGTTCCAGAAAGTTGTCAGTGTTTACAAGTTTTTATTTGTTCATGCAGGATCAAATTTTCGTTGAAACTGTTTCCATATGTTTTGCTTATTACTGTTTGGCAATGATCCAACATTTCCTAACCACAGGATCGTACAAACCAATCAACAAGCAGTATGCAATGACTCGGTGGAAAGAAAAAAAAAATATTTGGGACAAAAAAAACGTGTGATGCACGTGATATTCAATACCACACTAAAACAGATAAATCTGTATTCCAAGCAACACCATTGTACTTGAGTTGTCACGAATAAACCGGTTAGGAGTATCTGGATTTTGTTTCGTTTGACAGTTAGAAGTCGTTGTGAAACTTCGGTACATTAAGATTTACCGTTAGCTATGGGTTGAGCAAAGTCTTACATAATAACGATATGAAGCGAGGGATCATAAAATGTCATGATTCTGATTAGTTTGAAAAATAGTGAAACTGTATGAATTTGAAATGGAAGATGGAGTTGGTGATGTTGATAAAAATCTGTATAAAAACGACTTAATAAGTGAAATAAACAGATACAGCATACGTTATGAAAGTGTACCTAAGTGCCTCTCCCCACTAGACAGCTACATTAATTATAATGAATATGCCATCTACAGCTAGAAATTACTTAATTTATCATTAGAATATAATATTAAGACTGTATTAAAAGGTTATATATGTAAATACACTCCTAGTAGGATAATATTGTGAAAAGTGCGCGATTAACGATGGAACTGTTAGCAAATGTGCAGGACTATCGCACAGACCTAACTTCAGTGTAATGTTAATTACGTACAAGATTTCAACAATGTACCACACCTGGACATGGCCCTCGTTTATATACAACATTAACATTTATAGCACCAGTTGAATTATGTCAACCTAAATAGACAACCATACAGGAGGGGGAGGGGATAGGTCATCACTGTACCTGACGCCCTCCCTCCCAAGGTCCACGACCGAATACCGATAAAAATCTAAGATCTTTCTTCTGATGATGATGATGTTGAGGGGAGGGGAGTTGGATTTCAGGAGGGTAGACTAGTTACTTCTCGACTTAAGGAAAACAAAGGGGAGTCTGGTGTTAGACGTTAAAGAATTATGGGCCGAGTTAATTATTTGTTGGAAAGTACAAATAACAGAGTATCATAACTGCGACTAGAATGAAAGGTGGAAATAATTTTCTATAATAGCCACCCTGTAAAAAGATTCTACGATACCAGAAATGAAATAAGGTGTATTCCCTGTGTTACGTCTCCGTTTGTTAATTAATTTTCCGTAACTTCGTTCTGACGAAACTTTAGCGACACAAGTCCTTACTTAATAAAACTGGTTTATTCTTTCCGAATAAAACTTTACGATACACTTATTTTCAACAGTCGCTCTATAACAAACGCTGTATCAACGAACGTCAACAATACTTCTGACTACAGTTCAATTACTCACTACCTACACAC
>NW_013666160.1:0-1014 GCF_000517525.1 Limulus polyphemus
CTGGCTGCAGTTCAATTACTCACTATCTTCACACACACACATTACATTACCCTGTCACGTTGTCACCCTCTTTTATATACCCGACTACCCTATATCTAGTAAATACTAGAGCATTCGCCAAAGTACAGGATAGTTCTAGAAACGTGGCGTCACAGTAGTCTTTGCAACATTCTTTTCGGCTTTTATGATGATTAAACATAGTAATTCCAAAAATATGGGTAATCATAGGTTCGTAAAAATATGTTTATAATAAGTTGAAAGTATGTGTGCTAACTTTGTTATTGTTGTAACGTGTTCTATAGTTGGACGGATTCTTTTTTAAAATAATGCCAAGTCCAGTCCACGTAATGATAACGAGTTAGTTTTTTTTTCTTTAACTGATGCTAAAGGCTACTTTACTTGTAGGCCTAGCTTCTACAACGTTTGAACAGAGATTCTGAGACAAATAGAATATTTAACTCACAAATAATCTTACTTGTTAAAGTTTCTCTCGCTAATCGATCAACAACAAACACGTTAACTAACTCATTGTTTATCTTATTAACTGAATCAGAAAAATGAATAACTCACTGGATGACACTGAAATGACTCACTTATTAATTCATTGCTTTACTGTATCTGGTATTTAAATTGTACCCTTGTTTCTACATACTGCACGAAATTTCTAGATCCTGCAGAGGCCTTAACGTTCATGAACATTCTAGATATTACGTCACGCACTCTCTGGCAAACAAGCATCTAAGATAAAATATCAAAAATATAGCTAATAACAATATATATAAAAAACGCGCTTGCATGTATGTGTGTGTGTAAATGAAAAACCGAAGTAAACATGCTGTCAAATTGTTACCAAGAGAGCTTGGCTACAGCAGAACAAGTAGCTTAAATCTTCAAAGTGTACCTTTTTTCAAACCACTGAAACTAGACTAAATTATTGTTACGTCTCTGGTCGTTAGTTAATTTTCCGTAAAAATTCTTTCCGATGAAACTTTACCGATACAAGTCCTTTCTTAA
>NW_013666160.1:1705-20543 GCF_000517525.1 Limulus polyphemus
CTGTCGTAACATTATTCTTAGGTAATTTCATATTATACGAGTTACAATTTTCTAGCTATATAACTACCACCAGGAGATGCTATATGCATGAAAACCGTAATTTTTTGTATTTAAATCAGTTTTGTCATTCTTGTTCATTTCAGAATTTCGTGCAATGGTACACAAGAAAAAATACAGTACAAGTCACGTGAACAGAAAGTGTTTGTCAATGTGACGTAAAAGAATGGCTAAACGTGATTGAAAAATGGTGAATTATTAGACAAGGAAAATATCAACAGCAGGTGTGTTGAAGATAATTAACTAAATGTTTAATGTTGTAATCCTGAGACTTGCCGCAAGGTCACTGGGGGAGGAACAGACAGGAATAATAATGGTTGGAGACGGCTTGAATGGGTAATGAAGAAAAACTTTAATATAAGTTTAACATAACATCAAACATAACAGGAAGTTCTGTGTGCATGGTGGTAGAAGATTTGTGATCAATAGAACGTTATCGTATAGTTGTCCCACGAATTGTAAATTATGTTTCTGACACTGGATTTGAATTAGATAAACAGCGTTTGTGGTGGTGCAAGGTATGAGTTTTGTGATTTGTAATGCTTTTGGTTGTTTTTATCAGAGAACAGGTCGATAGGTTGCATAGACATACAGATTTGGCAACAATATTTTTTAGCGTAATGCTACATAATAGGCCATCTGCATTGTATCCACGACGTGATACCGAATCCCTGATTTTATCCGTAAACTTACTGCTGATCATCTGGGGGACTTGGCAGTCCTTGTTAGTGCAGGTATAACTTCCGCCTGGAGGGTGTTGGGATTAATGTAGGTTTTAACTTGAACAATGTGGGATTTTAAAGTTATGTTTTCACGAAAAGAAACTGCAGGGGGAAATATGATTTTCTTCGATCATTAAGTTAAAGGTTTGGTTTGTTTGTTATGAATTTCGGGCAAAGCTACACGAGGGCTATCTGCGCTAGCCGTCCCTAATTTAGCGGTGAAAGACTAGAGAAAAGGCAACTAGCCATTACTACCCACTGCCAATTCTTGGGTTACGCTTTTACCGACGAATAGTGGGATTGACCTTCACATTATAACGCCACCACGGCTGAAAAGGCACGCATATTTGATAGGACGGGGGATTCGGACCCGCGACCCGCAGATTGCGAGTCGAGTGCCCTAACCACCTGGCCATCCCAGGCCATAAGCTAAAGGCGGTAAACGTATTCCTTAAGGATCTGAGGTACGTTTGTCAATTTTGTGGGATTGATAATAACCAGAGGAACAAAGGAATAGTTTGTATCCGGTAATTGTTTCAAGGCATCGTCGCATAGATATTGTTAGCTCTGTCAACTTGTTTGATCACAATATGGTGGTTATAGTCTCTTTTATTTATAGTTTCAACTAATATATCTGACTTTCACAGTTTTTTTTTTTTGCCAGAACAGATTTTATCGAATGTGATTTGATTGTAATATTACATTTGATGTGTGGAGGATGACAACGTTTACACAATATCTGAATATATCTCATTGAAACGTTGTCGCGTGAGTGTTATTGAAGAATATTGAATAATAACTAGATAGCAATTACAACAAAGTCTAACGTTCTTTGTTCATTGTGTTAGTAAGTTGTAATTTATATGCTCCAAATGAAATTAAAATGACGCAGAGATAATTACTTTTTCGTCATATTGCAAGCATCTGCGTATCTAAAATTAATTTCCACAGTAAATGTGAGTTTTGAAATTCTCATATTGTTTGTTTGTTTTAGCTTAAACCTACATAATTGGCTATCTGCGCTCTATCCCGGATTTTAGCGTTGTAGTTCCTTAGACTACTGCCGACGCCCTGGAAGACTTTTATATTGTCTTATCAAAGCACCAGTCACAATAGATAGAAAAGAGAAGCAAGAGAGAAGTGCCGAGCCTGACATAACTTTTCCACTAGTATGGTATAGATGTGTCGAGCCTGACATAACTTTTCCATTAGTACAGTATAGAAGTGTCGAGCCTGATATAACTTTTCCATTAGTATGGTATAGATGTGTCGAGCCTGACATAACTTTTCCACTAGTATGGTGTAGAAGTGTCGAGCCTGACATAACTTTTCCATTAGTACAGTATAGAAGTGTCGAGCCTGACATAACTTTTCCATTAGTACAGTATAGAAGTGTCGAGCCTGACATAACTTTTCCATTAGTACAGTATAGAAGTGTCGAGCCTGACATAACTTTTCCATTAGTATGGTGTAGAAGTGTCGAGCCTGACATAACTTTTCCATTAGTACAGTATAGAAGTGTCGAGCCTGACATAACTTTTCCATTAGTATGGTATAGAAGTGTCAAGCCTGACATAACTTTTTCAGTAGTATAATAGTTCATACTAATGACATCATCCCAAACAAATGAAATTTTTACCACAATGTTGGTTAGAATATTTAATATATTTACTTATATTTTATATCGTTTCTAATTTAATTTTATGTTTATTATTTTAGTAGAATGCTAATTCTGCAATGTTAGCTTAATATGAGGACTTACCACTAACGTAAATCTCTTGGGTTGGCCATCAATAGAATAATCAAAAAGAGACCGCCCAACGAGAGAACACGTTATAACATTGGTGTCAGAAATAGGATTATTATGGAGGAAATACAATAGAACTGATTAAGCTTCCAAGAAGACAACACAAGCAAGAAGTGAGATCGAAGTGTTGTTGGAAAAAATAAAACAGCGGAAAGAAGATCAAGAAGAAAGAGACAGAAAATTAGAAGAAGATCAAGAGGTAAGAGACGAAGATTTGAAAGAGGAGTTAAAAGAACGAGACGTGATATTAAAAAAGAATTAATGAAATAAATAAATCTGACTGAAGACAAGATCGAAGAAGTTATTGAAGATGTACTAAGGGAGTTACAAAAAGATCGAAGAAGTATAGAAAGAAATGAACGAAATACAGAAAGACTGTAATGACAAAATTGAAGATTTGAAAGAGGAGTTAAAAGAACGAGACGTGATATTGAAAAAGAATTAATGAAATAAATAAATCTGACTGAAAACAAGATCGAAGAAGTTATTGAAGATGTACAGAGGGAGTTATAACAAGATCGAAGAAGTACAGAAAGACATGTACAAAATACAGAAATACTGTAATGACAAAATCGAAGAAGTACAGGAAATGTATAACAGCAAGTTCAATGAGGTAGAAAAGAACTTCATTGACAAAATAAAATATTTGGAAAATGAAGTGGTAAATGCAAAGACCAAACCAACTCTATCTCTTTATGCATCCACCCAAGAATTCCAGCCTAAAATACCATTTAGTGTAAATATGGAATAGGAGAATTTATTTGGTCTACACCTGTTACCACTATGGCTGTGCCATTTGGAACTGCAAGACCTTCCTGGTCTACTCCAGCCATGTTACTCTCAAATACGGTCTCTAGAATGTAATGTGGCTAGCCAGTTCAATGACACTAGCCACTTCAGAAAGCAACAGACTCTAATGGAAATGTATACTGGGGGGCATATCAGACCCAGTTCAAGATAATTTCTACAGTGAACAGATGGTATAGTGAATAACAAGCTATCCATCCTGCTTCCCAGTTAAATGGATCAGTATTAATGAAACTAAATCACCTTCCAGCTGAGACCCATATTAAATATCAAGCATTAGTAGCTGCCTCATCCAATAGGTTTGGAGTGACACATCAGGAGGAAATATCCAAAGCAAAGTTCAAGAGCAGAGTACGGAGAAAAGAAAATACTTTAGTCAGTTTTACAGAAGATTTGGAAATGCTTGTCCAATTATCTTTCCCAGATGATCCACGTGAAATGATGGATTCTTTGGCACATGACCAATTCATAGATGCCACAACAGACGAAAATATGTGAGTTAGGCTAAAGCAAAGTAGTTGTAAGCCTTTAAAGGAAATTCTTCAGTTGGCGATATGCTTGAATCCATTACAGTCATAGACAAAAACTAAAGGCATGATTTGGAAGTTACGGGATCATGAGATCAAGTGTTATTAAAACATCAACTTCTCTTGCAGGTAGTCTAAAAGAACTAAAAGGATTAGTTATATAACTAGTTGTACAGAATGATGGAAATAAGCTATAAGACAATAGATGTTTCGAGTGTAACTTGGAAATAACACATTGCCAGGAACTGCAAACAAAAGCCTGTAGGAAATAAAAATCAGAAAAAGGTAACTGTTATGATGAATGTGGGAAACATGGCCATTACAACAGACTGTGAGGAATCAATAGCTGATAATAAACCTAGGAGATAATGCTGTAAGGAGAATTTTCCGAACTGTATCACACCAAAGGAACAACAGAAGCTGACCAAACGCAGGAAAACAGGAATTAGCTAATACTACAGGTGAAGTTCAGCTGAGAATGTTACATCCGCTCCAAACGAGATAAGAAGTTCATTATCAAGGAAAACAGTCTAAGAGTCCTTGTAGTATATTGATCAAAACTAGTACTACAGCTATAAGTGTTCCATCAGATCTGTAATGAAAGGTGGGAAATTTTCCCCAGACTTTAATAAAGAAGATGTATTGATGGAAACAGCAAGCAGACACTACATTATGAATGGGTAACTGACATCAAGAAAGAGTGCATATTTTGAACTGATTTCACACAGAGACATCGATGCAAGGTTAGGATAGCTTCAAATAACTCCACAATATATGATGAGAAAATCTTTGTGCATTGCATGACAATCACTACACCATAAGTTGAACTTCCAGTGACAACAAGGAGGGTAGTCACTGTACCATCAAGAAGCAAAATATTCATACCAGTACTTGTTAAAAATAGATTTATATCTAGTGGCCGTAGCATAGTGTAACTAAACACTCCAGCATGCCCTGGGGGATTGTTGGTTAGAAGAACCATCCTGAATCTGAAGAATAAAGATGTTATCGATAGGCACATGAACACAACGAACTGAGATTTTAGTCCAATCTGGAGGGACATTGCAAGATATGAGGTAGTACTTTTAGATCAAAGAACATCAGAAGTAGTCATCTTTGAGGCAAAATATAGGAAGTCAGATGTTATATCCTTACACAATGACTGTATCCCACCTCACTTACAAGAGCCGTAGAGGTCCTACAGCTGATCAGTGCCATACATGACTTAACTTGCTCATTGAATATCAAGAAACCTTCTCCATTGGACCTCATAACTTAGGTCAAACAAATAAAATATATTATACGATTAATGCTGTAGATACAAGTCACAATAAGTCAGTTCGCTAGATCAGTGGTTTCCAACCTTTTTCCAATGGAGGACCAGTTACTTACAGTTCCAAAATTTCACAGACAACTTTGTACAATGTACCTTTTTAAAGGTACTTTTCAATTACATTGTAAAACAACACATTTAGGTAGATATATAAAACACGGATTTTTTTTTTCAATCGTTTTGCAGGCTGTCAGAAATTTTCCTTTTGACTGGTGGTTGGGAACTACTGAAACAAACAAATCTCACAGGCTAAGGCTTTCAAAGAGATAGAAATCGTGAAGGAAAAAGGAATAATAGAACCAAATACTAGTCCTTGGGCATCACCTATTGTACTTGTGAAGAGGAAGGATGGATCGACAAGCTCCGGCATGGATTTGTTTGTTTACTGAATTTTGTGCAAAGCTATTTGAAAGCTATCTGTTCTTGAAGTGATAAACTAGAGGGAAGAAAACTAGTCAACACCACCTACTGCCAATTCTTTGACTACCTTTATCAACGAATAGTGGGTGTTGCCATCACATTATAACGTCCTCACGGTTCAAAGGGCGACATGTTTGGTAACAGGGTTCGATCTTGTGATCTACACCTTAACCATCAGGCCGTGTCAGGCCCCATTACGCATGGACTACCATAGGTTGAATGAGTCACAAATAAGGATGCTGACCATCGCCAAGGATTGACTCTACTTTGAATGTTCTATTTAAATCAAAATGGTTTATAAGACTGGATCTCAAGAGTGGATATTGGAAGGTGCAAGTTGATAAAGCAAGAAGAAAGAGAAGACAGCCTTTACTGCGGGAAATTGATTATGGCAATTTGTTGTGCTATCATTTGGATTAAGTGATTCACGTGCTACATTTCAATGATTAATAGGGTGTGATCTTTCTGAACTAACCTGGAACCTCATAATAATCTACTTGGATGACATAATCTGACATGGGAAAACCTTTGTTAATGTTTATCATGGTCTAAGGAAGGCTATGTATCAATTGTGGAAAAGAACCTTAAATGTCCCAAAAGCTATGAATTATTCCATCAACAGTGAGTTTATTGGGAAACACAATCAGCGGAGAGAAAGTGTATACAGATTCACTTAAGTCTAAATCTGTTGAGAACTAGCCAACACAAGGTTGTGTGAGACAAGAGAATTTCTTGGACTTTGCTCTTACTACCAACATTTTATTAAAACAGTCTCTAACATAGCTCACCCTCAACCAAAGAAACAAACAGATACAGATGCCAATGAGTTACAGTGGGAGCAGTGTCATCACAGGTGATTGCCTACTATAGCAAAGCAATGAATGTTACAGACAGGAGGTATTGCACCACTCAGAAGGAGTTATTAAATGTTGCTCGAGCCCTAAGTCATTTCCATCATTACCTATAGGGAGAAAATTTTACACATTGGACAAATTACGCAATATTGAAATGGCTGGTGAATTTCCATAATTCAGAGGACCAGAAAGCAAGATGGTTCCAAAATCTTTAGGAATACAAATTTTACAACTATGATTGCTTTGAATGAACCAATGGGAATGCTGATGTGTTATCTTAAAGACCATGTAAGAATGTAAACACCGTGAAAAAGGCAAAAATAAAGAATGAAGACGTAATCTTGCATAAAGGAATCTGTACAATAAAACAACTTTTTCTCGTGAAATAACCTAAAACTCAGAATAATATATAGTGTTAAAACATTCATACTTTTCATTTGTCTTACATATACAGATGAAAAATCAACAACTTATCTTTAGCTACTAAAACAAGGAACATGGAATTTTTGTGTCGATGAGGAAAATACTGTATTAATGTTCAGTCCATATTGGATGATAGTATGGCAGTGAATACAAGTTAACAAATCTTTAAATATTGAAGAATGTCTTTTGGCGGAAATTATAGTTTCATTTAAAAACCGGTACAAATGTGTTAAAACCTGAATATTATGTTTTCAAACACAAAAGTTTTTATCTTCCTTAATATAACATACTTTAATACAGTGTAAGTCTGAAACAAATAAGTGTCCATTAAATTTTATTCGTTTTTATGATAAACCATTCTAACAGTAATAAGTGAACGCACTCGACGCACGTTAACCCTTGTTTAGAACATATGTTTTCGTTACTTGTTATATAACTAACGTAATCAGCAGATATAACCCTCTGAAATAAACCTAATGAAATCATAGGAGCAGCTGTCTATCTTACTGGTTAGGTTGAGTCAACGGGTACCTAAGCCATTTTGTGTCACAACAAAGCACCCCCAGCATCTTGGGGTCCCCATAGTAGTGGAAAACAGAATATGACTACAGGCCCAACGAGGGGCAGGGCGGCCGGGAATATTTACCCTTGGCACACTGCCTATCCAGAAGGCCCGTGACAGAAGAAAAATATGTTTGTACAAGGGAAGGTCACATACCATTTCTTCCAAGGAGCCCATGATAGTCTTGTATGACAACCACACACTAGCATAACCACGGGGGACCAAATGGGAACAGTTGACTTCCTACTTCTGGAAAGATGTTTATTTTACTATTTTACAAAATCCATTAGAAAAACTAAAAGAATGGAGAGAACTCACTGGTTAGGAATTACATTTGCAAGAATTTTATTGAAATGGCAAACACTTCTTTCTCATCCCTTCAACCCACCTCCCCCAAAAAGCGATCTTTACGATATTCGCTAAATACAAAACTTCTGTGGAGCCTTTTTGCATCTGAATCCAAATCCTGGTTATGCTACTACTACCACGTTTCCTTTTAATCTAACACTTGTTTCTTTCAGAACTTCCGCGTGAGGCCTATCTGCACATAACCGTCTCCAATTTCGAACTAATAGACCACAGAAAGCAAACGTTAGTAATTACTTATACCTACCGCCGACTCTTGAAATACTTTGTTGACTAACAGTAGAATTTGACTCACGGCCTCAAAGTGCGGAGTACACTTTTGCAGCAATGGAAGGAAAGCCATGATCCCTCTATTTTCACTCCGGCACGACAACCACTAGGACACGTCTTGCCCTAATCTAAAACAAGATGTTAATGGCATACCACTAATATATTGTGTTAGATTAGAGCATCTGCGTACTGAAAATCAATCACTAAATCGATATAAAAATTGGCGAATTTTACATATTATGTACAATTACAGCACATGTTTATATGGTATTGAAATGTAACAAATTAAGTGACAAAAACACAATCATAAAACCAGGTATTCATCGCTATCCGTTTTCACAACTAATACATATTTGTAGTAAGCTTGTCCTACAGCAAGGCTTGGCAGTATGAACCGGGATAGAATACATTTTTTCAGGTTTATAAAGGGCATTTTTTTTCTCTGTCTAAGAAACAAGTTTATAAAAAGCAGTACAGAGCTGATAAAGTGATAATTTCAAACTTCAATTTCACTGTAGAATTATAAAATCTTATTTATGTGATTTAACGTTTTAATAGAATGGATTCGTGATAGTCAACATGATATGCTTTAATCTGACTAATTCAAACAACAACATACATTTCCACCTGACGTCATTGTTATATTAAAATACTTCGCATGATAACTTCTTTTCGTTGAATAGTAATCCATCTAAAAACTGCCCTGGGCCCGGCATGGCCAGGTGGTTAGGGCGTTCGATCGGCAATCTGTGACGCGTGTTCGAATCCCCGTCACACTAAACATGCTCGCCCTTTTAGCCGTGGAGGCGTTATAATGTGACGGTCAATCCCACTGTTCGTTGGTAAAAGAGTAGTCCAAGAGTTGGCGGTGGGTGGTGATGATTAGCTGCCTTCCCTCTAGTCTTACACTACTAAATTAGGGAAATTTGCGCGAAATTCAAAACAAACGAACAAACCATCCCATCTCCAAAAGCCAATGTGATAATAAATAATAATTTGAAGCTGACGAAGGTTCACGTGATAAAGCTTCACAAGCTTCCAGTCACACTTCAAAAGCAACGGCTATTTTCATGAAAAGATAACCTAAACAACTGGAATTATGGCAATCCCGTTCGACCACATAGATGTTAAATGGAAACCAACGTTCACGAACATTTGGGGTTTATGGAAAGTTTTTCAAAATGTGTGGTCTTAGATTGACCTTGCCATCCTTCGCAAAAAGTTGTTTCAATGGAAATTGCGCTCTCAAGCAAAATAATTTACTCGTGGCCATCAGAATCAGTATCAAGATGAAGAAAATAGTTCCAAATACAGCATGAGATCCGAAACATCGTTCTGATATAAGTTGCAATTAATTCCAATATGCAATGGTAAAACATGAGATATGCTAAAAATTTCTCAAGGATGGCAAATAAAAATCTTAATACTTGAAAAAGATTGATGGCTATAAAACACCGATGGATCGTTCGAAACATATGACAATCAGGAATAGCACGAAACAACGCATACAGTGATGTGCACACCTTTATTTTTATCAAAGAGCGTTATAATTTTCAATTTGAGAACCCAAGTTCTAGATGCCAATTCAAAATTGGCCCTTGCAGTACATAGGAAGACACAAGTTGGGTCTGTAGAAATTGTCGATGATGCAGTTTACTTGGTTTTTTGTAAGTACCCTTCCAAAGTAAATACATGGACATTTATACTTTACATTAATTACAGACTTAAACTTTACATACCATTTATATTGGTCGTTTGACTAGGAAAGATGTTATTTTCACCACTCATCTGCGCTGAAAATTCCAGTTCAGGTAAGAAATAGAAGGTATAAGGTTATTTTTCTAAACGGACAGTAAAGAGAAAACTAGAAATGGAAATGATAAGGACATTTAAATATCTGGGTTATATTATTCAAAATGATAATGGGGCAACATCGCAAATCAATTATCTGGTCGTAAAAAACAAAAATAATTCTTGGTATAGTAAAAAGAATCGAATAAAGAAAATTCTCAACATACTTATAGCTCCTAAAGAAGATGATTGGGGAAGTTATTAAAGTAATACTAATATTTCGAGTGGACCTAACATGAAAAAATAGAAAAACTTCAGACGAGTTATATTGAATGAATTATTGGAGTGGAAACGAATGCATCAATATATACAGTAAAAGAAGAAATGTATTGAATAAAAAAAGAAGGCTGACGGGGGATGGGTTCAAGAATGATAGAGTCAGTATGAAGAGGATGATAAGCAGGAATCTACATCAAAAAATGAAAGTTTGTTTGTTGTTAAGAGCAAGGCTACACAATAGGCTATCTGTGCTGTACCCACCACGAGTATCGAAACCCAATTTTTAGCATTATAAGTCCACAGACTTACCGCTGAGCCACCGGGGAACGAGAAAATGAAAGAAAGAATACAAAGATTGAGACTCTTGGACCACAAACAAAGTATCTGAAAAAAAAAGAAAGACATTGATTAAAAATAGAATCTATACTATTATTCTGCTTGTTTGTATGTACGACGGCCGGGCATGGCCAGGTGGTTAAGAAGCTCGACTCGCAATCTGCGGGTCACGGGTTCGAATCCCCGTCCCACCAAACATGCTCACCATTTCAGCCGTGGGGGCGTTATTATGTGACGGTCAATCCCACTATTCGTTGGTAAAATAGTAGCCCAAGAGTTGGCGGTGGGTGGTGATGACTAGCTGCCTTTCCTCTAATCTTACACTGCAAAATTAGGGATGGCTAGCGCAGATAGCCCTCGTGTAGCTTTGCCCGAAATTCATAACAAACAAACCAAACCTTTAGCTTAATGATCGAAGAAAATCATATTTCCCCCTGCAGTTTCTTTTCGTGAAAACATAACTTTAAAATCCCACATTGTTCAAGTTAAAACCAATTAATCCCAACACCCTCCAGGCGGAAGTTATACCTGTACTAACAAGGACTGCCAAGTCCCCCAGATGATCAGCAGTAGGTTTACGGATAAAATCAGGGATTCGGTATCACGTCGTGGATACAGTGCAGATGGCCTATTATGTAGCATTACGCTAAAAAATATTGTTGCCAAATCTGTATATCTATGCAACCTATCGACCAGTTCTCTGATAAAAACGACCAAAAGCAATACAAATCACAAAACTCATAACTTGCACCACCACAAACGCTGTTTATCTAATTCAAATCCAATGTCAGAAACATAATTTACAATTCGTGGGACAACTATACGATAACGTTCTATTGATCACAAATCTTCTACCACCATGCACACAGAACTTCCTGTTATGTTTGATGTTATGTTAAACTTATATTAAAGTTTTTCTTCATTACCCATTCAAGCCGTCTCCAACCATTATTATTCCTGTCTGCGAAATTCAAAAACAAACAGTATGTACGACCGTTACGCTTTCTGACCGAGAACCTGCTGCATAAGCATGCTTAGTTAGAATGTTTCTCCAAGAAAAACTGCGCATGCGCCTTATTCACTCGACGACAAACAGTCTGCCTGCGGCAGAGAGCTGCAAAGCTCGGTGATCAAGTCGCTACAATTGCTGTATGAAACAAGAAGTAACAACAAAAGTTTAGTTAGGACTTATCTTTACTGTACTTTTACTATCGATAAATAAACTTATAACGTTATTCTACGACCTAACGTCATACCTTTTTAAAAACTTTGATAATTTTTTATATTCTGTTGTACAAAATGGTTAGTAAAGTATATTTACATTTCCCTAAAGTTAAAAAAAAAAGGTACACAGGTTACAGTGTTAATTTATCTCTTTATCGAACTTAGGCCTAAGTTTTATAAAGTGGATTTCGTTGTCTACGATTACAATTCGTTTGTATTGTGCTAGAAATGTTATATTTAAAGAAGTACTGTTACGATAAAGATACTAATTTGGCCGGAAATGTCTCTGCTGGTATTTATGATTACTTGTAGGAGAAAACATTTTCTGGAATTTTGCAATAAATGCTGCAGTGTCCGTTTCTTCAGATAAAAAAGACGAGCATTTTTCTGTTCTTTTAACAATCAATTTTGCCACGTTGATTTTTAAATATTACGTACACATAAACATAATTTGTTTAAATTCTGATCGGTGACACATTTATGTTTAGCAACAATTTTACCCCCCAGTGGCACAGCGGTATGTCTGCGGACTTACAACGCTAGAATCCGGGTTTCGATACCCGTGGTGGGCAGAGCACAGATAGCCCTTGTGTAGCCTTGTGCATAATTAAAAACAAACAAACAAACAAGCCACAATTTTCTATTTCGCGTTTCCCCATTTTCAAATTTGAATTAATTTTTAACATTACATTCCAAGTAAAAACTCGTAATACAAATGTTTTACGTATTGTTTATTTTTAACCTATAATAATTACGATTAAATATTGTAATGCAAAATGAAAATATGTAACCCATATAGTACTTTATTCTTCTACAATTGGCTTCCTAAATTCTAGCGTTTTTATAAGCCTTCACACTTACAGTTGAGCCACTAGGTGGCGAATTTAATGCCACTCCTTGCATTAACAAAGTGTTATCGAAACCTTAAGGAAGTGTTCGAATTTCATACAGTTTGTACTACCTTTGTAAGAGTGTTAAATTTGATTAGAATATCTCATTAGTTTTAGTCACCTACAAAAATAGCGTTTTTATGGCTCAGCTGTGCGCTCGTGGGGTTATAACTTTAAAATTCGGGGCTCGATACCCGCGATAGGTACAGCGCAGATAGCCCTTTGTGTAATTTTGCGTTTGAAAAAAAAAGACGCATACACACACACATACACATGTTTATGACATTAATTGTTGATGACATTAATTGTTGATGGCCAATACTAATAAGTAGTGATATTGAACACTCAGTTTCGTCTTGAAAAACCAATAAGAGAGGCTGTAGAAAACCAAATTGTATGGATGTTTTATGCAATGTGGACAAACATCAAGATCTATAATATATTTATAAACACTTATCAGTCACAGATATATATATATATATATATTACAGTAGATAAATTGATACATCGTGACCGACCTCATACATTTATTAACTTTTACAGACAGACACACGCAAATATATATCACATTCGTACAAATAATTAATTTGGAGTATAGCTCTCTCGTTGTTTCTCCTGTAATTGTTTGTGTATTAATCTATACAGCATTTATAAGCACAATTTTGAATTTATATGTTTGACTTTGGCTGGAGATTTACATTTTATCCCAATTAGTTTCATTAGTTTTAGTTATCTTGAAACTTAAATCCTGTTATTTACTGTAATATTATATCGAATTTTTTAACGACAGGTTTAATTTAATGTTTATTTTGTATTTAGCCTGATTCATATTTCATTTCCCTTGCTTCGAATTTCGTACTTCTGAAATAATTCTTCTTGTATTCTACTTAAAGTTGTGCATGGTTTTATCCTAAGATTGTTTTATTACACGTGTATTTTGACTTTATTTTATGTTTCTTCCTGTTTTGTATGACGTTTTATTTACACTCAATTTTTACTTAGTGCCATTTGAGTTTGTATTTTATTGTTTTTGGTTTGTTACGTTTCATCCCATGTTTCCGAAGTTCTAATTTTGAGTTTCATTTAAACTTGGTGTATAATAATTTACCATTATTATTTCAAAATGTAACTTTTGAGTTTTATTTTAGTTTGTTTTGTTTTAGTTTATTCAGTGCTAGAAAATATTTATTGATAATATTTTCCTTTGCTTATTAGATGTGAACTGATAAGGCACGTCTTGAGTATCATTTTAATTAAAAAGGTATTATGTAAACTACGATTACAGTTATTTGGATTGATTTAGTTTGGCTTTAAGCGTTGAAGTTTTACAGTTTCTGCTTAGGAAATCCCTGAAGTAAAGAAGGGGATGTTATAGTTAAAAATTGACAGAGACCTCAGTCTTCTATAACCTGAAAATAATAAATATTATAGTAAATCCAGGAGTATTTTTCAGAATTGTTCACGCAGGTATGCCGTATTTGGTTATTATGAATAAAATCTTGTAAACAGGATTCAGATAGTCATGAACATGTTTGAATAGTGTTCCAAGGTTGCATATCATAGTGGTCATTCAAAAGAGCTTGCAAGTGTCTGGATTAGGTTCTGTAATCTTCTCCTTTTTGAATACGCAATGAGAAAGAGATCACCAACATAGGTAATCAAGAATTGTGGGATACTTCAACAGGACCGTTGTCTAAATAAAATGGGATGATATGGACACAACTCTTTCTGTCCTCTTTGAGTGCAGATAAGTTTTTACTTACTTCAAGAACCACAAAAAACACTTTAAGACAAGGTAAGCCAGCCAGCTAGTGTTGCATCGGTAACTTGGGTATGATGATAAACTATTTTTTTTTTTTGTTTACGCGTATGTTTATTTCACTTCCTTTGTTGTTTGGATTCTTTTATATTTTTATTCCAAAAGCGAATCTTTTCGAAACTCCCGTATTGCGGATTTTCAACTTGGTTGGTTAGTTTTACCACAGAATTATACAAAATACTGTGCTATACTAAAACGGTTTTGGAGTCTCACTACGTTCATGTCACCACCACCAATTTGGCTTGTTTGACAACTTGCATGTCTTCGTATGGAATAGCATGAATATCTGTTTGATCATCCAGCTGTTTTATATCCAAGTATGCGACGATTGAACTGATATGTCGCGGACAGAAATTCTTCTTGATTGTGTTATGTATTGTTGCCTGGGGCTTATCCTATTTACCACTGTGTTCGTGGGTTCTCAGCTGTTACAAGACGGCTGGGGTACGTCTTGTTGCAAGTCTCCCTCTGGATGAACCTAGTACCCCAAGGTGATCCATATTACTTTTTCTTTCAGATGCCACTAAGTACGAATGATACATACATCTTGGAAATTCTAAATCCCGATCTGTTTTTTTTTCTGTTTTGATTTTCGCGCAAAGCTACACGAGGGCTATCTGAGCTAACAAGCCCTAATTTAGCAGTGATAGATTAGAGGGAAGGCAGCTAGTCAACACCACCCATCGCCAACTCGTGGGCTACGTTCGGTGACGGGGATTTGAACCCGCGACTCTCAGTTTGCGAGTCAAGCGCTTTATCCACCAGGTCGCATTCCGATCTGAAACACGTTTTTATTATCTGAGTGAAGGAATATTTTTCATCAAAAAAAGAATTCTTACAAACAAAACCATTCCCAAATAGCAACAAAGTGTTGATGACGTCACACAACATACATAACGCTAAACAATGGTAAAGTATAGTTCTGATACATGTTGTTTCACTGTTAGTTTATGTCAGTTGTGGTTGTCGAGCGACTTTGTAATGTTGCATTTACGATCGTTATATATATGTAGTTAATTATGAAAAAAATATTATATATTTAACAAGTGTTTTTCAGCTCAATAATCTAATAATTATCGACATCGGTTGTATTTGAATGGCAGAAAAAAAGTGTGTTGATAAGGAACCCTTAGATTACCCATATTTTATCATTAATGGAAATTATAGGACATATTTTTTGATGTAATAGTTTATATAAGTGTACATTTTATTTTTTAAGTCAGCAATTCAAATTTTAAAAAACCTTTAGTTTAACATTACGATTGTTTGCTAATATTATTGTTAAGCGAAACTACGCAATAGATTATTACAATTGGTCCCCCAATTATTCTCCCTAACATTTTATTTACTTGTTTGGTGTGACGGGGATTCGAACCCGCGACCCTCAGATTGCGAGTCGAGCGCCCTAACCACCTGGTCATGCCGGGCCTCTGTCACTAACTACATGTTGGTATCCAAAACATACGACATACATTAACCGGTTACTAGTATTTAGCGATGATAATAAATGATTTATTAATTTGTATTTAAACTTAGGTGATCATATAGACTAATGACTATGACAGTGACAAATATCTCATCTTTCAAAGGAACGTATGCAAATTATCACCAATTTATGTATCTCTAGTCATATGAAAATGCTGGAGAGCAATTTATTTACGATTTTGTTTTGTCAAATCAAGTCACACTCATACTCAAATGTAAAGACTTCTTATTGATAATCAAACAATAGATATTACAGAAACCACATTTATTTGTAAACATTTTAAACAGTTGGAAGTAAACAGCAACTACAACCAGCATCTAAATGGTTGTTGATCATAAGAAACATTGTGAAAAAAGAAAGTGTTTAGAAATATTACTTTCGGCATAACCAATTTCAAAATTAAAAAATCGATATAAGTCCGGTTCCTGTAGAAGGAAGTCCAATCAAATTACCCAGACTGCTCAGGGGAACTCCAGTTAATCCATTTGTAGGAAATCCAGTAAGTCCAGTTGAACCAGTTAATCCATTTGTAGGAAATCCAGTGAAACCATTAAATCCACTTGTAGGAAATCCAGTAAGTCCAGTTGAACCAGTTAATCCATTTGTGGGAAATCCAGTGAAACGATTAAATCCACTTGTAGGAAATCCAAATCTTGTATTAAAGTTACCACCATAAGGATAAAGCCCTGTATTCGTATACCGAGGATAACCTCGAGACCTTTTGACCCTTTGATGTCGATTAATAGCGTTTACCAGTTGAGCTTCATCATCTTGGAAATGGTTTCCTGAAGAGTATGACACAAAAGCTGGATATATAAAACTCATAAGGTTAGTAACTATATATATGTACTTTTTCTAACAACTCTCTCTCTCTCTCTATATATATATATATATATGTGTGTGTGTGTGTGTGTGCACGCGCGCGTGTTGACAAGTACTCGTCTAAACATATCCAACATAAAACATTTCCAAGAATGTCTGACTTTTGGTTATAGCTTAAAGTTGCAGTATGTAAGTATTATAAACTGAATTCTTATATATCAACGTATATGGATATACTCTTGTTCAATTCATTTGTTACCCTGGTTTTAAACTTTTTTTTAACATGTTGGTTGCACTTATAGATAAATAAGGCGTTCTGGGTAGTTGTACTGGGTTAAGAACGGAAAATAATTTTAAGCAAAGTTAATTCCACATAAATTTTAATAAAAGCTACAGTATAACGTCTTGAGTTTAAGCTAGACTGACAAGATAAAAGTCATATGTGGTCATATATATATATATATATATACGATTATAAATAACCCCAGTTCGAACCATAAGGACTTGTATATTTTTATGTTTGAACCAATATTCACGAAACTATGTACAGAATATTTGACTTAACTTACCTGTATTTTGACCTCTTGTCTGTATGAAGTAACACATGCACGTTACAAATAGAAGGAATAAGTACAAGTTACTCATGTCTCGCTCTTAGTTCTTTCTACTATAAGAAATTATAACATATATACTAGTGAGCCCTATTTTATACTTATTCGTTGCCTTTAATGTTGCCCTTGATACCAGGTGAAAATGTTTCGACACGAATTTGAATGTCTTTGTGAGTCATTGCAAGCTAACAAAAGGTTCTTGTATTTTATCAACGCAGCTGTGAATGGAAAATGTAGTTATATTAGTTGTTTTCGGTTAAAGGTTTGTTTTCTCAGCTTCCTCAAACTTAAAGTTATAAAGAAGAATCCGCATTCGAAACCACAAGTTCAGCTGACGTCGTAATGTTTATAAAGTACACATCTAAGTTTTATTGTTGTTGTTTTTTAATTTCGCGCAGAGCTACTCTGAAGCCTATCTGTGTTAACCGTCCCTAATTTCTAAGTGATAGACTAGAAGGAAGGCAGCTATTTAACAAAACTCGCCACCAACTTTGGGCTACTCTTCTGACCGAGTAATTGGGTTTAACCGTCACTCTTAAATGTGGTGAATCTACGACTCTAAATTACGGGGCGCCATCTTTCAACAACGGTTCGCGAATAACTTGCCCTTATATTCACAGTTCGAACACGCTAATAACTAGGCCACGACGGGCTTAAATGAAATTTATCAATTTGACAACTTTAAAATCAGAACTTTAATAAAGTTTCTAATTTCACACCACGGGTATCGAAACCCGGATTCTAGCGTGCCCCCCCCCCGCTGTGCCAATGGGGGGGGGCGCTTCATTACACGAACCTTGCTGTTGTTCCAGTTATTTAATGATAAAACATGTTAACGTGTGTGTGTGTGTGTGTGTACATATTCAGGCATTAGATACTATTAAAAAACAGAGCACCACCAAATACTTTATTTTTTTCTGAAGAAGAAAGTAAAACTGATATCAAGATGAATTTGATAAGACGTCTCAATTAATCGATCACGTGCTATTGATTCTTGAGAGAAAACTGGAACTGGATCGTAGCATTTCTCTGTTTTCTTCTGTTATATTAATAGAGTATTTCACAAAAATCTAAGCTTTGATAATTTGCAACTGTGTTCCAAAATTTATTTATCATTATTTGTGTCTTTTATAGGAGAAAATGGTTCGAATCCCCGTCACACCAAACATGCTCGCCCTTTCAGCCGTGGGGGCGTTATAATGTGACGGTCAATCCCACTATTCGTTGGTAAAAGAGTAGCCCAAGAGTTGGCGGTGGGTGGTGATGACTAGCTGCCTTCCCTCTAGTCTTACACTGCTAAATTAGGGACGGCTAGCGCAGATAGCCCTCGAGTAGCTTTGCGCGAAATTCAAAACAAACCAAATTTTTGAATACTGGAATAGTCAAAATAATAATAATAAAAATGTTTGATTTTTTTTTTGTATGTCTAACC
>NW_013666160.1:21516-24147 GCF_000517525.1 Limulus polyphemus
TACAATTCCTTTGCATTGTGCTAGAAATGTTATATTTAAAGAAGTACTGTTACGATAAAGATACTAATTTGGCCGGAAATGTTTTGCGGTCTCTGCTAGCTAGAATAAACACTAGAAAATAACTTTCAATAACAAAATGGAAGTAAAATATGATAATCGAAATATAATAAATGATATAAAGAACTAGAAAAATAAGGGAAAAGTATAATATATTTGCAAAATATAATGATGAAAAGAGACAAGCAGAAAATTTAGCAAAATTTAGATGTAGAAATGACTTGATGGGAAACAGTTATTGAAAAACGCCAGCATATTATGCAAGGAAGAAGAAGTTTGAGTTTGTTTTAGAACAAAGCCACATTGGATTATCTGCTGTGTCCACCGCGGGGAATCGAATCCCGGATTTTAGCGTTGTAAGTCAGCAAAGTTACCGCCGTCTCACTGGCGGACAAGAAGAAATATTACATTAAAAGATACAGTTTGTTTGTAGATTAGCACAAAGCTACACAAAGGGCTATCTGTGCTCTGCCCACCACGGGTATCGAAAACCGGTTTCTAACGTTGTAAGTCCGCAGACATTCCGCTGTACCACTGGGGGGCTATAATATACAGAAATCATAGACAAGAAAGGAAGTAAAAAAATGACTAAACAAAAATGAAAAGGGAATAAAGGAGATGCAGAGACTGTTTGTTTTTTTTGTTAAGTACCAGCTACACAATTGGCGATCTGTGCTTTCTCGGGTGCTGGTATCGAAACATTACTTTTAGCATTATAAGCCTTCAGACTCACCCCTGAGCCAATAGTGGCTACAGAGACTCAAGAGTGTGTGGAAAGAAAATTTTAAAGGAAAAAAAAAGAGGGAGAATAAAAAGGCGGAAATGGAGTTTGTAAGAGAAGAAAGAGCAGGATTAAATAGTAGGAGAGTCAACCATTTGAATTCTAAATCCAATTTCATAATCAATTTATATAGAACAAACTTCACAGTGATTTATTTATATAATATGGTCATTTTTAAGGATTTAGTAAGTTGTTTAATTGTGGTAATTCCCTTCTACACGCAGCTGTGGAGGATGTGTACAAATGTTCTGTGTGTACTAAAGATATACATAACGTTATACATGCATTACTACGAAGTATCCCTCTACTCTTTGAGTAAACAAATCAAGGTTCCAAGGTCTAAGAGATTAGGTTAGTTTTTTAGGCGGAAATTTTGAAATGATAAAAACACATATACTGGTACATTAATAATGAAGAACTTATTTTTAAATCTACAGTTGAATATTCTCTCATAGAATAAAAGATCGACTATGATATAATATGATACTGAGAAATTAGAAGTAATAAACAAGTTGCTGCATTTTCGCGCCATAAAATTTTAAAGTTCAGCCGAGACTTACAATTTTATAAATAAATCCATTAGCAACTTAGACACATGTTATATAAACTTAAGCATTTTAAAGCATGATAAGAGGCTTAAATAGAAAATATTTTGAATAAGATATTAAGTTGGTGTGTAAAGAAATAGTCCACGACCTTCCAGTATCGCTTACAGTTTAAAATATTTTACAATAAAGCTACTCTTACCATATACCGCCAGATGTCACTATATTTACACTTCACAAACACAAACTAAACTCTTAGATTATATCACAAACACTTCTCGCTGCCTTCCAGATTCTGAAAGGACATATACAATGGTACAAAAGAACATATTTTAGATGAATTACTACTGAGAATTACATATTTCTAACGCCAAGAATGTTTCCGTATTAGCGATATCAGGCGGAGATAAATTAAAAAGCACATACCGTGATGGTTATCACGGGTTACCCGTAAATGAAATCTTAGGTTAACTAGTGTTTTGTACAGAAATGCACTATTTTATACTCAATTCTGTAACTAAAAAAAAAAAGAAAAAAAAATCTTTAAAATCTGGAGGGGTATAACCCGTCCCCCCAGACTCTTTCGCCTATATATACAAGTAAAATGGGCCGGAAAATCATATAGGTACTCTTTGATAGGTAGTTTAGGTAGAGTATTCATACTGAATTGGCTGTTAAATGGGCGACTACTGCCTATAAGAGAACCTTTTATAAATATATTTGTGACTATACAATCTGCTTATGCAGTTTCTTTAATAGGCAGTTGCCACCCATTTCACAGTCAACGTATTCACATATTAATGATAGCCATTTAATTTGAATCTTGCAACAATTAGAAATAATTATAACGTTGATTAGTCTATTCGGTCAGTTTCAGTCGTCCTTAATTCATCATGATAGCTTTCTCAAAACTGTTAAATGACACGAAATAAAATGATTTTACTAATAATCGATCTTGGTGGCTTAAATCCCTGTGGTGATCACATTATAGATAGTCCATTATATAGCTTTATGCTTAAAAACTAACAAACAAATATTAATGTTCACTGGAATTGACATGAACTGCTTTGAACCGTTTTTTTTCCTTCCTCTTTCAATTGTTTTCACATTTTATTTCTGTAAAAATACATTCTACTGCAGTATGTATCGTAAATACAAAATTTGACTACTGTTATTGTTAATATTATCATGCATTAGGTCGTCAAGAAATTAATGCCGCGTTTTGGAACACCTTCATTAACCATCCCC
>NW_013666160.1:24449-31174 GCF_000517525.1 Limulus polyphemus
AAAAAAAACAACAAAAAAAAACAACAAAAAAAAACACTTCCGACCCCCAAACCTGGACTCCATCCGCAGAAAGTGATGCTTTACATTTGTTGGGACATCAAAGGAGTAATTCATTTTGAACTCCTCAATCTACAGCGAACTGTCAATTCAGAGATCTATAGTCAGCAACTGGAACGTTTAAATCAAGCCCTTCATCGAAACGCCCTTCACTCGTCAATCGGAAAGGTGGTGTTCTTCTCCACGACAATGCACGTTCACATGTGACACAATACAAGATTATGGAGCTGGGTAAAGGAGCGATCGGTATCAAATGTATTAAATACTGACTGTTTTAGTGTTACGTTTCCATCCCAAGTGGTTAGTGTGACGGACTTTGGGGGGGGGGGGGGCGTTATAAGTGTGACGACCAAATCTAGCTATTCTATTAGCTGGTTTTCCTCAATTCTATCGTTTAAAAAATATAAAGAGGCAAACATTTTTTTTTTTACTTTTCTTGCAGGCATAATGAAACAAATTAGTTTATTTTGTTTAATATATTTATTTGCAAATAAAGATTGATGGTATCACGATATATGAACTATGCATCATTTGTATTTGTCAATAATTCCCGAAGAATTTATGGTTTAGCGCATAAAAATAAATTAATTAAAAGGAACGTGAATCACCCTGTGATTGCTTTCCTTATTACTTTGATTATTTTTTCCTACATAAACACATAACATTAGAGCAACGTAGTACGTGTGTTATTGAAGTTCATTAAATCATAACTAGATGGCGACGCCATCAATATGATTTGTTGTTTATGAGTGTCAAGAAAAAGTTGCGAGTTGACTTTATAATGAAAGAACCAACTTCCAGACAATTGTTCTGAAGGTCCCCGAAACTGGTTAAAGAATACCAAGAGAAAGTGTGTAGTAAGACATAGATACTTCAGTTTGGCTAAAACGTGTTTACTTTATACAAAAAAAAAAAATGGTCTGGCGTAAGAATGGAAATTTTGAAACGCAATAGGACATTTCTTTAAAATTATTTTTTCCTCAGTTTTCAAAATCAACAGTCAAAGGAGTGACCGATCTATTATATTTGTTTTTATCTCCATACTAAATTCTGTAAAAAAAGAGTTAGGTTTCGAACTGCTTATATACACCAAAATCTGTATGAAAGATTTTAATAACAACAACTAAATTTATTGAAATCAGACAATGTTTGAAATGTCAAACAGTTTCGTTAAACATCAATGCTTGAACTTGACACCTGATATGTGTACTAAAAACGTTAATTATTTTAATTATGCACTGTTCATTCTTATTCAGACTACCATGGAACAAAACGAAATGTCTAGATCAAAATGTTCTACGTTTGTATTGAAAATGAGTAAAGAAAAATAAATAGATATATAAGATAAGATAATAATATGCTACCTTGCACTATGAGGAAAGGTATACCTTTTGAAAGCGCTTTGGTTATAGATAGGTTTTTGTGTCAGAACAAATAAATTAATGGTTTTTGCCTTAATTCGTTAAAATAATTTGTTTTCAGCTAAAAAAAATTAATTTCTTATAATTACTGGATTTTTTTATGCATTCTCGTTTAGAGAAACCGGAAAATCTTGTGCGTGTGTTTCTGGAAAGCAATAGACGAGTCGATACAATACGCAAAATTCTAGAGATGTTCCTATTAAGTGACTACATTAAATGAAAAATCTGAAAGGAACCTTTGTGAGCTTTACACACGTAACATTATATTTCGTAAATACTGCTGAACATTCAAGCTGCTTTTAAAAAATTATCGGTCGACTTTTAGCATAGGAAACCCTCATTAAATTAGAAATGTTCGGAGTTTTTTGTTTTTTTACATTTGTTTTATACACTTAATGTGTGGGATTTACTTGTTATTTATTTTGAGTTCTAACAAATGTATGTGAGATTTTGATGGAATTTGGAACTTTTCTGGAAACAAAACCAATTGTAAACATGTAAGTTCTTGGCTGCTTATTTCCTACGTTTCTTGAAGATTTTCTATTGTCCTTGTTTCCCTTTATGGGGGTTTCCCGTTCGTTGTATAAACGTAACAAATTGAGACCTAAGAAAAAAAATCATTATTTTATTCTCTTTGACTAACTTTTGTCTAGTTTAAGAAGGAGGGTAAGAGCTGTATTTTTTCTCTAAAAGCTTGCCTCTACCAGGCACAGGTAGGTCTTCTATCTGCTCCCTTAACCCTGGGGGAGAATACCATTTCTGTTGGGTCATTGACCGTACCTGTATATACACCTTGCTGTGGGAAGACAGGCGAAAACTTAAAAGATTGAACTGAAATATAGAAAGGTTACACGTAAGCAGAGGGGAACTTTTATAAATACTTGGTCGAAGATTCATTCTGCTGTATCAGTTGTAGTAGTTAGTCATCATGAGGTTTATGAAGCTTATTTAGAACTTTTTTAATATTTCGCTGATATTTGTTGTTTGTTGTAACCTTTTTTTTCTTTCTTTTTTTGCTCTGACGTATTTGTCTTTTATATCTTAAAATATTTTTAATGACTTTGCTTATAAACTGTGACGTCGGCTACCATCAAGTTTGAAAATAATTTTCCGGGTATTTTCTAGTAATTTCACTGCTATTTACAGGAAACATACTATACTTTTTTATTGTTAACGTGACTTTATTGGAACCATATCGCATTTCGATTATATCAATATGTTAAAACTAGGAAATTATTACTCTTTTGTTAACGAAAATGTATCCAACTGTGAGACCCGTTGTAAAAAAAAAAATTTTTGAAAAGCTGTGCGTTTCACTGATTCAAAAACATTTCGTCAGCAGTGAAATAAATAATAAAAACCAAACAAAGAATATACAAATAAACAATCTTAAAATTTCAAAATACCACTAGGAGGCTAAAGAACCAATTTTCCATAGTTCTGTTAATTGTGATCTAGGTGCGCGAATCTGAATAAATTACAAGTAAAGAATGAGTGTTAACCTCGAACAAGGTTAAGTTTCACGAAATTCATTTGACAAGTTACTCTAACATAGTGTTACCGAACGTGAGTAATCACTTAATATTGTAAATTTTGGAAAAGTGCCACAGGTTTGGTCCAATTTTGCGTCTGTTGGTCATTACTTTGCTAAAAACTGCTACAACCAAACGCGACTACTTCCCTTTGTACCACAATCCTCCTTTATACGTAAACGAGAACAGCTTCACACAATCGTTGCTCAGATTATACATAATGTGAAATTTTTGAAATCTCTTTATATGTAAATACTACAGAGTCAGGATTTGTGTATACAATACCGAAAATAACACTATTCATTGACCGCTCTAAATGACCATAATTAAAACAGTGATACCAAAGTAGTCAGTCTCTAACCACGGGTTTAAAGGTTCATATCTGTAATTCATAAAATCATTTTGAGAAAATGAAATGTCTTTTCTTTTTTCTTTTCCGTGTTTAGTTTGATTTGTTTCCTAACTCGTTTATATCATTCAACTTGAGTGATGGAAAAGGACGACACACAAGAAATTCAGTTACTATCTTATTCCAGAAAACAAAATGTTTATCTGAATGCAAGATGTAACAACAAAATATTATTCTTATATCCATCTAACTGGGAATTAAAGAAAGCAATCAATTTTTTTTTAAAGGAAACATAGAATATCGTATCCACCTCCATCCAAACGGGATTCAGAGAAGTCTTTCTAAGAGAACAAGTATACGTAGCCCCCTCCCTCCCCTCCAGCGGGTAAGCGGTAAGTCTGAAGGCTTATAACAACAAAAACAAACAAGAATACGATTTTACCTCAATGCATTTGTAAACAACGACATCTATTAAATTAATTAACATAAAATACGACGGAGATATTGCTTATATACATCTATGTAAACCATCATTTGACAAGAGTCTGTGTGTGTGTGTGTTCGCTTATAACTAGTGAACCGCTGGACCAATTGCCACCGAACCTGTCATGTACCTTAGGGCTTTCCGAGGCGTAGTACAGGAGAGTTGACGTTCGAAACTAACGCCACCCCAGGTCACTGTGGGGGGATATGTCTTCCCGGTGCGTTGAACGGGTGCGTCAGCTAGTAATTAACAACTGACGAATGTTTATTTTTTTGTTTGGATAAAAAAAGTGTTATCAAGTTGCATGACTTGATTATAAACACACACATATACATATATATGTGATTGTGTGTGTAGGTATATATTTATTCTCACAACATCGCTAAAATAAGAACAAAAATTCTTCCTCTGGAAACCCAGTACTAGAATTCGGGGTTCGAACTCTGCAATAGGCACAGCTCAGACGGCCCATTATTTAGCTTTATGCTTAAAAACACACACATAAGAAGTCAAAAAATTGCTGCTGGCGATATGTAAATAAGAAAAGTTCTGCACGAATGTTCTTTGTAGAAAATACTTAATAGCAGGAATCAATGGCCTAACGTCAAATAAAGCGCATTCAAATATTTTTAGTAAGTAATACGGATTGGTTTTACCTAATATTTGTCCCCTTTTCAATGTGAAGATCCTTGAAAAATTTTTATGTTGTCGAAAACTTAAGGTATACTTGAAACTTTACAAGTGTTTGCATTAAATATATGAAATCCTGCTCGAAACAACTGAACATTAGCTCAAATTAGTAACAGCTCCGTACGTACGTTATATCAGGTTGATGTTGCTATGTGAAGAAAGAGGAATTTAACTGTGGTTAAAACTGTTAGACGTGAGTTCTAGGACAGAAATGATTAAAGATAGTTAATACTTTAACAGAATTTCAGGATTTACGCATCGTCTAAAGATATCACTAATGGAATCGCAGGTAGACATATGGGAGGGGGGGGGGTAACTATAACGTTATGTAGACTAAACATGACACAAGGTTCTGGACCTGCGATTATAGACTAGCTACAAACAGCAATTCGTAGACGGATATTCCATGCATAGCAACGACAATGTCACAAAATTACAACAGACGTCAGAAATCAAAAAGCCATTCGGAGCCATATTTTGTTAGGCCTAAATGCAAGGGATTAATTAATCAATTCTTTACTGTTTAGTTTCTAGTGTAAAATAATTGATTATTGTAAAGTGATGAAGCACATCCACAGTATAGTAATTTTAACCCGTGTTTTTATTGCAAGGCCATAGATCCTATTTCCTAAATTTAGAACAAACCTTAACAGGTCTTATATTTATAATTCCTACCTGTCATTTTGAAAGAAAAATCTACAAAATTAATCGAGATAGATAATCACAACTTTTTCTCCTACCTATCTACCACCCATACAATATCAAATGAACAAAATAAAGTAAATGTGACTTGCCTTAAAAAACAAGGGAACTGAACGAGTTTTAGCTTAGGGACCAAATTGATGTCAACATGTTCTTGATAAACCTTATAGTAGTCCGATTCATTTAGGTACCAAATCATTGAGGGATATTTATATATTTCATGGTTTTATGTTTCACAACTGGAGTGTTATCGCATTATTATATTATTGATTATTCATGAAAGAAGTCACAATCTTTTACAAAGTCATTAATATGGTTAAATAAACCACCCATTGAAACCTTCTATTACAGAGAATTGGTGTCTGATAAATTAGCTTAGAATTAGTTCAGATTTCTAAACATCACCTGCAATATTCCGTTTGCACCGTGAGTTACTACAAATCACTTAAAAAGTTAAGATATATCCAAAAGCTCGAAAAAGTAATGTATTCTTCATGAGAACCAAAGTCTACACTTGTCGAAAATACAGGTTATCAAGTGTCGTGTAAAGTCTTCACTTGTCGAGAATACAGGTTATCGAGTGACGTGTGAAGTCTTCACTTGTCGAGAATAGTGCATATTACTAAAAACCTGATGCTCTGGCTTGGTTCTAACATAAATACGGCTTGATCATGCAGAAAGTAGTCAGTGTTGGAATTCATTTTGTCTGAACAAAAGAGCGCCAGCGTAGTACAGAACTCATTCTTTACGTAAACATGACCCTTGAAAGACAACATGAAAGAATACAAAGGTTAGGGTTTGCTTTGCACCTTTCAGGCTGTTAGAGAAACTGTTTCTCAAAAATACTTGAAAGTCCTTAAACAACTTTAGAGAACAAAATTTTGCCGATGGAGGAATTAAACAATATGTGACTCTAGGAAAAATGATCATATTTTGCGATCAGAAGCTTTACTGAATACTTTGTCCACATTAGATCAAATTTTGTTGGAAAATGCGAGTGAACTAAAGTGAAAAAATCGAATGAACTTCTTTACATATAGGACTTGGTGTGGCCTAATGATTAACGTGCTGAACTTAGTACTGTAACTTAGTAATGAATAATCTATCTATCTATCTATCTATATCTATATCTATATCTATATATATATATAATAGCCAAATGTCTCTCACTCTCTGGATCACCTGAACAGTTAATCGTAAAAAAAAAAATGAAATTGCTTGTTTTAAAGAGTACATTACAGGAAAATTGTTCCATTTTTACAATTCCTAAAATATCATATCGATATCAACATCAATCCGCCAGTCTTCGCGTGTGTTGATCGGTCAATTTGAAAAAAAAAAACTTATAAACACAAATGTTCCTTTTTTGTGAAGGAATTCAAAAAACCGGAACTTTTTCCATGATTGAAAGAAAAAAAAAACGCATAAAGAGTGGAACGTGTTTGAGTATATATCTATTGTCGCCGGTTTATATATATATATATATATAT
>NW_013666160.1:31725-34243 GCF_000517525.1 Limulus polyphemus
ATATTGCACCATGTAGAATAAACTGGTTTGAATGGAATATCTCCCCTTTGATACTTCTCATAGAAATGGCAACTGTCAAAAAGCGCTCACTTCGGTAGCGGTTTTTTTTTTTTTGCGTGTCCCCCGGTGGGACAGCGGTAAGTCTTCGGAGTTACAATGTTAAAATCAGGGGTTCGATTCCTCACGGTGGACACAGCAGACAACCTCATGTGGCTTTGACATAAGAAAATACATACACTATTTTCTTGCGCTCAGTAAAATAGCAAAGAACGGTGGCATCCAGCGGACAAAAGTACCTGCTGCTACTTAGCAAACCTGAGCGCTCTATTGTGCTGGATCACCTTTTTTCTAATAATACATGTCAGTCAGTATCCTTTGCTTAAAAATAACACATGTGATAACAAAATACGGTTGTAAACGGCCGACAAGACAATCATATTGCATATACGCTCTGATTGGGTTGACTGCACATTTTATATTTATTCATCATTATTTTTAGGAAACTTACCGTTGCATTCTTTCAAGGGGCATCTACTAGTATTTAAATAATGCTTATTCGCAGGTTCATGGTTAACGTAACTCCGCACTTAGGATTCGTGGGTATATTATAAGAGCGACAGTCAAATGTCACTACTGTATTTCAACATAATAGCTCAAGACTTAGCGGTGGGTGCTGTTTTAAATAGCTGCTATTCCATTAGTTTGTAAGTTCGTCCTTGTGTAGTTTTGAAAACAAACAAACTTTACCAGTTATTCTTTATAAGCACTTTTTTTTAATGAACTTGCATCACGGAGGTGAAAAATCATCAGAGCTCAAACGATACGTTTTGGTGAACGTAAGGAAATGTTCACCCTTATAGTTTAAATAATAATCTCGATAAGAAATTAATTACAGGTTATTACAAATCATGCCAACAACTTATTTACTTGTGTTTCCGAGACACTTTAGAAATAAATATAAATACATTTCTCAATATAATTTCCAGATAAGCTGTATTTATATATAGCTGCGAATCTCTGATAATATGCCTATCTAAAATCTGTCGTAATTGCCAAGATAATATACTTTCGTCTGTAGAGGAAACTACACATATACAACACGAAATTTTAACAGAATTATTGAATGTAAAATAAAATTAATGTTGCACCGCATATTACTACGCTTTATTCTAGTCTTGTTGTGTATTACTATAAAACGTATAGTATGAGATACATTATGCGTCTCTTCATTTGTTTTATTCTGCGTTTATATGGCAAACTAGTGACTTAACCATTTAGATCGTATTGTGTAAATTGGCGGAAAAAATCATTTTGACACAACCATTTATTGTCTGAAGTATTCGTTTGTAAAAACATTCGACACGCTTAAGATGAATAACGAGTCAGAGATTTATTTTTTAAGAGTTCATCACAATGGTCTGTGTGTGGGAATAGGGAAGGACTTGTCTAGCGTAGAAATAAAGTATCGTCGAATTCCAGTAGCACGAGGAAACTTCAAGATAAAACGTTAACAGTAGCATTTTTCTTTTCTATTTTCTCATAAAGCTAGCTACAAAGGGTTATTTGTGAATAGTTGTCTCTAATTTCGAACCGATAGACTAGAGAGAAGGAAGCTAGTCAACAGCACTCACTGCCAACTCTTGTCTTAGTGAATGGTAGGATTTTGACCGTAACTCTTATAGCGTAGCAACGACCTCAAAGTGCGGAGCGCGTTTTTACGGCAACAAACCATAACTGTTCAGATTCACAGTCCAAGGCTGACCCAGAAGAAAGAAATATTTGACTCAATTTTTGATGACAAACTAACGGTAATATAAATCAAGCTAGGCTTAAAAAATAAATTTACAGGAAATGAAAAAAAAATGCCTTAAGCAAGTCGTAATAATAAATATAATACGAGGATAAAAAAGAAATTGAAAATATTTACTTAACTTTCATTATGGCAAGATGTTTTAGTTATGCGTAAATATGTACAGAGACTGTAAAGATATTTACAAAATGTCTTGCACTGGTTTACGGATGTAAGGATTTCAATCACACTAGTGAAATGCTCTACAAGTATGGTTTTTACCCATATATATATATATATATGTGTGTATGTATCTTTTGGCTTCGAGACATGTTTTGGACTAATTTCACAACTACAGTTTTATGGAGTATTTAGAAATGAACGCAAAAATGAGTTTAGACCAGTGATTCTGGAACGTGGGGCGCACGCCCCACAGGGGGCAATTTGAAAATGCTACAATAAGAAAATTTTTCATTTGGGTGTGAAGAGCGAAAAACGTTCCGCGACTCAAAACTAAATTTCTAAATTTTACATTATATTATTATACCTTTTCAACACCAAATTTGTTTTTATATTAAAAGGGCATCAAATTTTTTGAGGTGTCGAGGTGGGGCATACAGCAAAAAAGGTTACGAACCACTGGTTTAGACTGTTAAACTTCACATCAAAATAATGAACGTTTTGAACCAACACATGTAAGGAATGAAACACCAGTTAGCCAGTTTGACT
>NW_013666160.1:35243-43920 GCF_000517525.1 Limulus polyphemus
TACTATATATATATATATATATATATATGTGTGTATGTATCTTTTGGCTTCGAGACATGTTTTGGACTAATTTCACAACTACAGTTTTATGGAGTATTTAGAAATGAACGCAAAAATGAGTTTAGACCAGTGATTCTGAACAGGGGGCAATTTGAAAATGCTACAATAAGAAAATTTCTTCATTTGGGTGTGAAGAGCGAAAAACGTTCTGCGACTCAAAACTAAATTTCTAAGTTTTACATTATATTATTATACCTTTTCAACACCAAATTTGTTTTTATATTAAAAGGGCATCAAATTTTTTGAGGTGCCGAGGTGGGGCATACAGCAAAAAAGGTTACGAACCACTGGTTTAGACTGTTAAACTTCACATCAAAATAATGAACGTTTTGAACCAACACATGTAAGGAATGAAACACCAGTTAGCCAGTTTGACTTAAAATTCTACAAAACAAATCATCACCAAAATGGGTTGGTGAAGATTACAACAAACAACCACACAATAGTAAACTCTTCTTAACACACCTAAGGTGTGCTTGCGCTGTCCTGTATTTTGCATTTGAAGAACATGCCCGATTTTTTGTGGCTCGTACAAAACTGTGTCAATACCTTAATGCTACTTGACAACATTACCGTTGTTGTATAGACTGGATTCGCATTCGTGTCCTATTTTTTGTGTCTTTATATAGAACACCATATCCGCTTTGAATTCCATAAGTTGTTGCATAAACTCGTTAGACCAACAAATTTATGCAAGTGAACAGCCACAAGAGTCTATATCGAGAACTTCGAAATCAGTCGGTTAAATTATGGATTCCGATAATGGGGGGGGTTGGGGATGTAGGGGTGGGGGAACGTTATGTGTAAAAATCGTTGTTTAAGGACAAATTAAAAGCCGCACACGTACATATGCACACATACACACGCACACTATGCTCAAATTTTGGCGTTATCACCCTTCAAAGTTACTACAGTACAATACCCCCGATATCCAGATTATGAAACACAACTCTCAGTAAGGGAAATATTGCATGATGAATAGTTACTGCTTTCAATTTGTATTGACAGAACAGAAAATATGAAATATTCTTGCTGCTCCAAACGTAAAATGTATTGATTTTACATGTTAATTCATACAAATATATATATAGTTTTTGGCATAGATACAAGTAGACAATAAAATAACAACATTGTGTACGTATATACAAATGCTCATATTTATCGACAGTTTCTCATAAATATTTTACTTTGTTAACCGTAGTCAAGAGCTCTGGACAGAAAACTAACTGTCAGAAGCATAGGCTTAATAATAGTAATCATATTATGACGTACTGTAGAACTACAAATTAAGATCTTTAAGTATACAAGTAGTTTATCAAATTTGGCTAATGAGAATTATGTTGCTAGAAGTCTTTTTTTTAATATTGAGGATATAAACATAAGGGTGCACATAACTCAAGTCCCCGTCACACCAAACATGGTCGCCCTTTCAGCCGTGAGGGCGTTATAATGTAACGGTCAATCCCACTATTTGTTGGTAAAAGAGTTGGCGGTGGGTGGTGATGTCTAGCTCTAGTCTTACATTTCTAAATTAGGGACGGCTAGTGCAGATAGCCCTCGTGTAGCTTTGCGCGAAATTCAAAAAAGAAACATAACTCAAGTTTTTCAAAAAAATTAGGCGGTTAAAAGAAAGAAAAATGAATAAAGAAAATTTAAATTTAAGATTTGTTAATTATACAGAAAAATTACAAGAGAAACCCTGACATGCAAGTAAAAGTAAATAATATTTATATTTATTAATATAATTGGTTAATTAATGTTTATGATATATACGTACACACATACATCATAACCACAAAACAAAGGGAAAATTGTACTTTTCTTTAACGATCTCTTTTTTCTCTCTTAATTTTTATTGCTCTAAGTTCGATTATTCAGAGTAAAAGAGGTTAACTTGAATTGAAACAATCAATTCTATTAATCAAAATAACACCAACAGATGTTTATATAAGGTGAGAGAAAAGAGCTCCGAATTTCTCAAATTAAGCAATCAAGAAGTCAAATCCAAAGAAAGGAGTTACACATTTCACCGTGGACTTCAAGAGGAAACCCTTTTTTTTTGTTCTTAAGCACAAAGTTGTGCAATGGGTTAATTTTGCTGTGCGTACGACAGGAATCGAACCCTGTAATTTAACGCTATGCTTGCCTCTGAGCTACCGGGGAACGGGGAGGGAAAGAAACATTTTAAGATGTAAGGTGTATTTTAAAGTACTTTGTATAAAGTCGCCTTGTCACTCCGTACAATTCACATTATTTGTTTACTAAAGAATTATGCTTGGATAGTGAAGGATTAAAGGTTAAGACCATTTTACTTGTACGTGAACGTAATACAATGAGAAAGTAACCGAAAGAACACTGAAATGTTCGTGGATCCAGAATTCTCCCCTAGTTATAGAATATATATCCATCCATAATGAATAAAAACTGAACATTTCAATCAATTATATTTTATACGTTAATTTCCAGGAAATGATGAACTACTAGTATATACACAATCAAATGGAGAATTCATAGGAAGCATGTATTATTTACATATTTCAGCAACAAAAATTCGTTATTATTCATATTTTCATACAGATTCTGAAACTATTGAGCAGTTCTTAGAGAGCACCAAATTTTCTGACTATTAAATTATTAATATAAAAAACAGTTTCTTCTAATTATTAAATGATACAAAGAAAATTATTATTGTGTTGATGATTAAAATGAAAAGAGAAATATTTTTGTGCTAGACATCAGGAACGTCATTTCACAAAAGGCTTGGGGGGGGGGGCAAAGAAGACTGACCTCGCATGGGCCCCCATTAATTCAGCTTGAAGGCCTACGTTCTGACGAAATTTGCGTATATGTGTCAATCCGTCCTAACTAGAAACTGCTATTTGCTCCTCCTCCCCTCGAGCTAGGGGGGGGGGCTTTCATTATGTGACCTTACATCTCTAAAGAAAAATTGGATTTTTAAGTAAGTTTTGAAATTTTGTCAGTTCTTAGCTTCTTAGATAGTTCATGTTCTAATTTTTTTGTACTTATTAGCGTGTTTTATCTAGTAGAATAAAAACATTATTATACTCTAGAATGTTTAAAAACACAAAGTTTACAAAAATCGTAACTTATCCAAACGATGGCAGTTTCTTTTTCGCTTGCCAAAAATTTATATAAAGTATACCACTATGACTTTGTGTGTGCGCGTAAATGAAAAATCAAGCATCTCACAAGGTAATAAGTTATTCTGTTTATAAAAGTAATTGTTTAAAGATTTAAAATAGTTTGAAAGTAGATATATATAGATTCAAATACACATTTTTAAAACGTTTCTGAAACAAGTTACTATTAGACAACTGACATTTTTTTTTACAATATTAATATTTATCTTGTTAGCAATAAAAATGACAATATTTTTGTGATAAATTTCCAATATGTTATAAATAATGACGTGAAATTACTAATGAGTCCCTTGCACTGTCATTATATTGCTGTAGTATTTACAAGTTCGGTTACTGAAGCTCTACTCGTACTGTGATTGGCTGCTTTAGTATGTGGCCGAATGACGACGCATATTTGCATGAAAGCTTCTAGTGTTAAAACTATAGCTATGAGATTCTGTATTCAGTTTAGATTATACGAAAGTTTACTCATTTCTACAATAAAATTATCTAAATAAGATATTACACCAGGTAGTTATCGCTGTATATTAAACCTATATAGGTAGCTTTTTAAACTACTTACATATCAAAAATTAATATATTATTTTTTAATCTATAATTCAGAAAATGTTTTGTATGGGTCTGAAAACCCTTTTGATAAAAATTAGCAAGTAAAATAAAGTTACTCATATGGTATATCTTTCGCATCATATATTTATATATATATAAAACAGTTCAGTTACTTATATTTCGCATCATGTATATATATATATATATATAAAACAGTTCAATTACTTGAGGTCAACGTACTCACCTGACTTCGGAACTTTATGTGAAGTCGGAACACGGTAATCCTTACGATTCAATTGATTTACAAACAATTAAAGCCATCTTACCTTACGTTTCGTTTGATTCGAAGAAGATAGCCACCTAACAGAGGGCAAGATCAGCTGTTTAACTTGTTGCGCTTTTCGTAAATCCCACATTTTTTCAACTAAACTCGGAACCTTGAATGTTGATGACCTTGCCATCATTCCTTACCGCGAGACACGCAGCGCACCGTCTAACTCAGGATTTCTTAGTGCTTCCTATCATAACACTTGGAAGTCTCGTGAGTTGACGTGCCACGCGGTACTGAACGCCAGACTGAAGTTCTCCTTCCTATTCTTAGCCCATTGACCGTGACACCAGCTAACTTTAATCACTTTAGTGCTGATGTTTCTGCTTGGGTGAAAATGATGTAATTCGTATGTTTTCCTTTTCTTATTAACTGCATGCGTTTATTTTTAGAAAATTTCTGGGTAATAATTCATAAATGTGCAAATAACATTATAATCAAGTTTACTTGAAAACACATTGAACGAAACAATTAAGTGAATTCGAAACAAGGTTTGGCTATGTATGTGTTAACTGTACAGATTTTAAAGTAAGGTCAGATAGTAATATTTGAAAAATTTTGCTTGTTTTGCACATTTGATGTGTGAACTTCAAAAATCAATATTTGCTTACGTGCACATTTTTTATAATATATATATATCAAATTGGCCTAATTTGTACGCCTTCCTAACTACGTAAAATAAGGACAAGTGTACACTTCATTCAACCGTGAACAACACGTCTACCTAACTGACACATTTCGATCATCATATTAGGTTGAGAAGCAACAGCAGTACTTTATATCCTGAAGTCTAGTTGTATCAGTAACACGTAAGTGAAACTTCCCCGACAAACAAACAAACGAGTTGATACATTATTTATCTTTTTATATACAGTTCTTTCCATATTTACAGGATATAGGCATACTAAAGAAATACACTAAACATTGTATTTGAAATTTAGTCGGAAAAAAATAATGAGATAAAACGAAACCGTTTGTGTGTGTGTTGAAAATATCTCTTTTTGTAGTATGAAGGTGATTCTCCGGAGGAGCAGTAATAAGTCTTCGGAACGCTACAATTAGGGGTTCGATTCCCCTCGGTGGACAGGGTAAACAGGATTTTTAACATATCCGTAAAACAAATTAATTTGTTAATGATACTCCTACAGTAAACAAATCCTTATGTAACGTAGACAGATAGCTGAGAACTACTTTATGATTTTTAACATATCCGTAAAACAAATTAATTTGTTAATGATACTCCTACAGTAAATAAATCCTTATGTAACGTAGACAGATAGCTGAGAACTACTTTATGATTTTTAATATATCCGTAAAACAAATTAATTTGCCTCAACACCTTACTTATTACCTTCATAGTGTGTTTTTTACAGCAAAGCTACATCGGAATAAAGTAGTTCTCAGCTATTTGTCTACGTTACATAAGGATTTATTTACTGTAGGAGTATCTTTAACAAATTAATTTGTTTTACGGATATGTTAAAAACCATAAAGTAGTTCTCAGCTATTTGTTTACGTTGCATAAGGATTTATTTACTGTAGGAGTATCATTAACAAATTAATTTGTTTTACGGATATGTTAAAAACCATAAAGTAGTTCTCAGCTATTTGTCTACGTTGCATAAGGATTTATTTACTGTAGGAGTATCATTTCATTTCAATAACTTAGATAAAATCTTGCTTACAAAGCAGGTCAATTCTGCGAAGACGAGTTCGTCTGACTAGGGGTCGCTGGACATTTTTTGCTGATAAACAGAAAATATTGAAATGGAAACAAATCTTATAAGTATTTTATAGTATACTAAATGTAATATCAAGTCTCACAGAAATTTAACCAAAAATTCTTATTTGTAGATAGTTGAAATATAATTGGTGTTAAATAAATATTCTAATAGTCACTTTCAAAACTCGGGCCTGTCATGGTATGTTGTTTAGGGCGCTCGACTCAAAATTTGCGGGTCGCAGAATCGAAACCCGTCACCAAATATTCTCGCTCTTTCAATCGTGGGGGCGTTATAAGTGCGATCAATCCTACTATTCATTGGTAAAGAGTAGCCCAATAGTTGGCGGTGAGTGGTGTTGACTAGCTGCCTTCTCTCTAGTCTATCACTTCAAAATCAGGAACAGCTAGCGCAGATATTCCTCGAGTAGTTTTCAAAACTCACCAAATTGTTTACAGCCAGCCATAGAACCAGTAATTAAGTGTTTTACTTGGACAATTAATCCAAATATCCCAGCACTTTGTCGTAAGATTATTATAAGATTGTATAGCGGTAATGGGATTTGCTGCACTATTTAATTTAAAGATAACAGTTATAAAAAACATGTAATAAACTGTATTATCCTTTATTCCAGCATCAGTCGGTAATTTGAGATAATCGTCTTAGATAATTTTGTTCTCAGTTTCGCTATTTTAATTCACAAGTATCTGTTAACAAAACGTGAAGTATGAAGTACGAAAATCATACGGTTTCCGAAACGTTCATTTAGAGGTTTGAAGGGAAGTGTCTAGTTGAATACCTAAGTTGGTCGATAGAAGTTGGCGGTTTTCGTGATAGATGTTTGGAGTTTTCGCGTATGACGTTTACACCATTCTTCAAGGAAAGATTCCAGAGTCTATAACGGTTTGTGTTTGTGGCCCCGAGCTATCGGCCGACCATTGTCCGGTTTTCCGCTGCTAATAATATCCTGGTTCTCGCACGTGTGCAAGTGTCAAGGTGAAAAAAAAAAGAGAAAACTGGCTTATTTGTTTTGCTCCGTTTACTAAACTCCGTTGACTAAACATAAAACATTAGACAAAAATTTAAATGTTAGGATTATTATATGTCGTTGTTCCACGTTTTAAAGTTTATGTCGTTGTTCTACGTTTTAAAGTTTTGAAAAAGTAAAAAAAAAAGTGTAGAATTGTACTTTTTGAAAATTATAGTGGATGAATTATATTTGTTTAAATAAACTAAATCCACTTGTTAGTTTGTTGTGTTGATAACTACAACGCTACACAATGGGCTATGCACACTACAGATATCACACTCCGAACCCTAGCTTTATAAACCCTCAAGCTTGTCGCTGATTCACCGGAGTCAATGAAACTCGTGTGAATTTTGATAGTGGTAAGATGATCACACTCGTTTAATGAAAGGTAGTGGTAAGATGATCATACTCGTTTAATGAAAGGTAGTGGTAAGATGATCATACTCGTTTAATGAAAGGTAGTGGTAAGATGATCATACTCGTTTAATGTAAGGTAGTGGTAAGATGATCATACTCGTTGAATGAAAGGTAGTGGTAAGATGATCATACTCGTTTAATGAAAGGTAGTGGTAAGATGATCATACTCGTTTAATGAAAGGTAGTGGTAAGATGATCATACTCGTTTAATGTAAGGTAGTGGTAAGATGATCATACTCGTTTAATGAAAGGTAGTGGTAAGATGATCATACTCGTTGAATGAAAGGTAGTGGTAAGATGATCATACTCGTTTAATGAAAGGTAGTGGTCAGATGATCATACTCGTTTAATGAAAGGTAGTGGTAAGATGATCATACTCGTTGAATGAAAGGTATATCGTTCGGCGATGTAGAGACCACTTTGAAATTAAAGGAAACAGAATTACGCTACCTGGAAATATGAATATAAATATCTATATATGTGTGTGTGTGAAAAATGGGGATTTATTATGTTGAATATGAACTTCTAAAGCAGAATCTGGAGTTTGATTAGTGTATTCCTCTATTAAAGTTAAGGTACGCCTCTTTTGTAAATGATTCATTTGGGCGGGTTTCCTGCTGAATATATTTTGGGATAAGTTCTTTGATAATTTACTGGTCACCATAATTTTACAGTGAAAGTTGGATTAAATACAAAAATTCAAAATTTTTAGAAGCGTGATATAAGTTTTCGGTTAAGATTTCAATATTACTAGGTCGTCAAGAAATCAATGTCGCTTTTTTTTTTAGATAAAAAAACCCGAACAACTTATATATCAAAATAAAACAGTATCCATTCTTATCGATGATGATTTTCCATCCTACAGTCAGGTTGTTAATGCCCTGATTAAAGAAATCACTTAGCTTTGAAGCAAAAAACATGTCGATGTTCTCTTTAACCCTTCCATATTTGCATACGTTTTCCCATTAAAATGGGCGAACGAAAAAGATGGTAATCTGATGGTGCCGTATCTGGAGAATATGGTGGATTGGGAGAACTTCCCTACCAAACTCCATAATATTGTGTTGTGTCAAACGTGCCACATGTGGATGTGCGTTGTTGTGGAGAACACCTCCTTTCCGATTGACGAGTGAGGGGCGTTTCTGATGAAGGGCTTGATTTAAACGTCCCAGTTGCTGACTGTAAATCTCTGCATTGACAGTTCGCTGTGGATTGAGGAGTTCGAAAAGAATTACTCCTTTGATGTCCCAACAAATGTAAAGCATCACTTTCTGCGGATGGAGTTCAGGTTTTGGGGTCGGTTTTTGTCTAGGACTGAGCCATTGTTTTTAGCGTTTAATATTCGTATAAAGAATCCATCTTTCATAACCGGTGACAATTCTGTCCAAAAATGGTTCACGCGCATTACGCA
>NW_013666160.1:44852-46496 GCF_000517525.1 Limulus polyphemus
ACCAGCAGTGTGAGTTGTGTGTTATTAGTTCTGTTACTGATCATAAAGTAGCTGTAAACCAGCAGTGTGAGTTGTGTGTTATTAGTTCTGTTACTGATCATAAAGTAGCTGTAAACAAGCAGTGTGAGTTGTGTGTTATTAGTTCTGTTACTGATCATAAAGTAGCTGTAAACCAGCAGTGTGAGTTGTTACATTAACTTCTTGACGATCTAATACATACATTACAATTCACCTTATTGTATATAAATCTACGGATCACTTTTAAAAAGTATTGTTCATTTTTGGGCAGAGTTCTTTGAATTTCCTTGTTCTTTACACGTTTAATTTGAACTGTCCATGCTATTTCTTTAAGGATTAATAGCTATTTTCAGTCCAGTGGTTTGGGTGTCCAGGTTCACTGAAACTGCACGTGCAGAGTACACGTGCAATCAACATTTATGCTGAATGTTTCTTGACGTAAATCTTTTCTAAAAGCTATGTAATTGTCAGCGAACATTAGATCTCACATTATGAAGTATTTCAACCTTAGATAGACTGTAACTACTTTAACAAAGCTAATGGGAAAAAAAAACTCTTTCTACCAAGTCAAATAGTGAAGCTGAGGCCTAAGTCTTAAGCCGATGCAGCAATGGACTAGGTCACGATAAAATGTATTTCTGATGCAATAATGAGCTAGAACAAGATAAACTGTGTATTTCTGATGACATAATTGAAGAAAAGCAATTAGTTAGATGTACAATTTAAACTACTAGAAAACAACTTTACGAGCTTTATTTTGCAATAATTTATTTGAATGCAGAATTTTTGGAATGTTGATCTCAAAAAATGGTAACTTTAAATTAATATATGGAAGATCCAGAAGTTGAAAAGCTTCCGCCAATCTGCCAATGACACACATTTCTCAGTGATCTTGTTAGACATGTGATATTCTCAGGTTGAAATGATATCCTCAAAGAGTATTAGGCAAGTCCGCTCTATAGCGTGGGGATCGGTTGTATAGATTAAGAAGTAAGTTTGAAGTTGATTTAAACTAACTGAGTTTAATCAAAGACACAGAATAAACACAATATGTTATAAAAATTGTCAACAATCTTTATTCATGTCAAAGACTTACAAATTAATTAACTGGGTTTTCTGCCCTCTAGATGTTTTCTTGTTAACTAACTCTCTTGGAATCCTGTGTAGTAGTGTTTATATCTAACATTTCTTGCTTAACGGGAAATGTCGAATTTAGCCATAGCAACTAGTGATAAACACGTGACTGGTCATTCTCATAGGGAAAGCCGTGACTTTGAGATATCATCTGTCCTACAAGTGAAAGACATTGCTGTTAGTTGCATTCTTGCACAACGTGCAGTGTTACAACAATAGCTCCTGTGGGTGGAGCACGTATTATTTCTACAGAGAAACAAAAGCAACTAGAAAAAGTCAAACTAATGGTTTTCTGTACCATATGTTATGCGAAAACTGCATAGACTCAGAATAAAAGAACAATTTTTAAAATTTATAGATTAAAATGAGAATACAGGAAACGCATGGCGTCTCTGCATTTCATACTTATCTTTCCCTGTGTGTTTCACGCTTGTCCTCAAGCCGACAATTAATTTGAACATTAAATCAAAACAACGCATGTAATACACGAAA
>NW_013666160.1:47473-62794 GCF_000517525.1 Limulus polyphemus
TATATATATATATATATATATATATATATATATATATATAGTGTCCTTCAACATCGAAAATCCCATACATTAAAATACTCTTTAACATTGAAATCATAGTTATAAAAACTATATAACAACACATAAAACTTTATTACAAACTCTTGAACTGAAATGCAAGGGACAATATCATACTATATAGATTTCCTTAAACATAAAAACAATGATAATCAACTTAAAATTGTATCAAAACTTTTAACATTGAAATAACAGTTGTGGTACAAAATCAAATGTGTCAAACAGGAAATAAAATGAATTCTCCACAAAGAATTTCATATAAACTTGAAATTCAATTCATACAAAATAATAATAATAACAAATAATTAATAACCTAACATAATCCCATAATCATAACTACAATCCAATACAATACAAAGTGTAAAATAAATATGTTACAGAAAAAAGTATTTCAAAATGCACTAAAAAGTTACCCAGTAGCACAGCGGCATGTCTGCGGACTTACAACGCCAGAAACCGGGTTTCGATACCTGTGGTGGGAGAGCACAGATAGCCCATTATGTAACTTTGTGCTTAACTACAAACAAACAAACAAAGCACTAAAATTCATATAAATTCATTTAACAGCCTAAGCCTTTCCAAATTATGTATGAGAAAGAACCGTAAATTACTTATTCAGCATAACAACAAGAAAAAAAAACAAACGTATTAACCTATTTAAATACCCTTAACTGAACCACAACAATAACAGGATTATTAAAAATTGTTCATTTAAAAAGGGGGATTAGGGATTTTCAAAAATTACAGAAACAAGATCGGTAGCTTAAAATGAAAATTCAATCGCAAGTTTAAGGTTAGTGTTGACATTATTTCTTCAAGCTACAAATCCATATTTTGACTCTCCTAAATGTTACAGCTTTTAGACATAGAGTCAAAATATGAATTTGTAGCTTGGGTAAATAATGTCAACACAATGTCTCAAAGCTTAAGCTTGTTTGTTTACTTTTTTTCGATTGAATTTTCGCTTTAAGTTACCTATCCTGTGTCTGTATTTTTTGAAGATTCCGATTTACCGTTTTTTTTATCATAACAATTTTTAATGATCTTGTTTCTTAAGTTTTTATATTCATCATGGACATAAATCTTTAAAATAGCAATACTGACCTATTTGAAACAGTTTAGTTTAATGAAATACGTAGTTGGTGTATGATGCTCTCTCAGGAAACAATGACAACCTTTGGATTGGCTTCATGCAGATTGGATGGCTATTGCTCCTGATATCTTTGCCACAATGTTATCATTGATAATGATACTGCTTATATGATCACAGTGATGCATGATGATCAACATACCACACGTTGTGTATATGTTTGTAAAATATAGATAGCTACTATATTTATACCCTGCAGCTATATGGGTATATAGGAAGTTTGTAAATACTGGATTGGAGGGACTACTTAACTATACTCGTATGGTGCATGGACTGAATTTTGTAACTTCGTGAGTTTTATACATGCATGCACATGCAATGCATGTTGGCTAGTATTTGTATCTATATATATATATATATATATATACATGCAGGCTTTATTTATTTTGTATTGTAAATCCGTACATATAGATAGCCATATGAATTTTTCAAGTTCTATAGATGCATGCATAATAGACAATGTGTCATAATATAATAGCATATGTATACAAATAAGCATTTTAAATATTTCTTATAGTTATTATATTTCTCCCTTCCTCTTCCTCCTTCTCCTCCTCTGGTCATAGTAAGGCCGGTTACGGTTTTGCTTCAACTGACCAGATATCTTCTTAGAGTGACTTTCTGCACACTCTATATTATCAAAAACCGGCTAATTAACAATTAGGAATTGATTATATTAATATACCTTTCCCCCTCCATTTCCGATGACGTTTGGGTCGTGACGCTTCTACGACCCTCTTCCACTGTGACGACCCTAAACTGTTGCATACTTTATCCGAAACTAAATATTTTTCAAATAAAATATATTGTTACAAAATTTCTGCCTTACTTTCACCTAGAATCGCTAGCATTTTCGCCATCTTCAGTGTACACGATTCTTGCCACTCATTATAGTGAGCTTTGAGGACGGCTAGTCTATCTATAAAATTCGAAATCACGCAGTATTGGCTATAATTCGACACTTATCATCAGCCATCACCGTGATTGCCGATCCGATGCTCGAAACTGAGATTGATGCTATCTTTTAAACTACGGCTTAAATATTTTTGTTGTGGAAGACAGTCTTAACGTTTGTACAATTTTAGACGTTTGTGTAACATGGTCATAATCAATCATGCAGTGCTAAAAAACTGTGATCCTCTCAGCAGCATCGTGTACGAAAGAGCAGGAACCCTGTATATGAACAAATAATCCGCGAAATCAGTGCAGTTGCAATAATAAGTTAATATTCGTTGTGGTACATGTGTCATGTCTGTCATATAAACATTAAATTACATCCACGTCTTTGCATGTAGTAGATTATGTGGCTCCATATAAACCACAGATTACATTAAAATGATTGGGTGTTAACGGTTATATAGCTGCTGTTATTTACTAGGTAGTCAAATACACTTAAAAACAACTGTACACAATGCACAATGATGCGTTTAGTAATATTGCCCAGATTTTATTACGATACTCACAGCCATTTTTGCTGTAGGCTAGCGGAACAATTTAAATAATAATAAAGCAGAACAAATGGGCGATCCCTATTATGAACCACTACCGTGGTTCATGATACGCAAATATAAGGGATAAAGTAAAAGCCACGTGTCATGTCCCTTGTAAAACATCCTGCTTATAAAATTGTCATAAATTCTCCCTGACATTTACTGCTGGATTACTTGTAAGCAGTATAAAGATCAGATTTCAGTTTTCTGAGAGCTATGGGGTTTCAAGCTCTTCCAATAAGGAGCTTTCGACATTTTGATGTCGTTTTCTTTGTTTGCCAGTGTTGGAGCTCTGTTTAATTAAGTATGGGAATTATTTAAGCCATTTCTGTCTTATTAAGAAAGACAGATAAATTATATTAGTTTATGAACATTCTATTGTATATGCATGGCAATATTCTTATTTTTTCGAAATTGCATATTTGAATCAGAAAATAATAATTTTTGAGACTACATTATCGTTACTAAGATTTAGGCCTAGCGTTTGACGTAGGCTTTTATTGTATGAGTACAAAAGCTTAAAAAGAAAATTTCACAAGTAACTACTACATGTATTGTTTTTTTTATGAATACTTTTTGAGTTATTGTTATAAAAGTTGCTCAAATGTTAAAATTAGAAACATATTAGGTTAGTTTATAATTAAATTATATATATATACATAATACTCATGATCAAAGTTAGCACTCGCCAAGTTGTGTAATTCTGATAACTGGATTCTTATTAAATAACTATAGCCGTAGCTGATAGAGTCTAAATGCAATTTTAATGAAATAAAATTAAGTGAAAAGTATATTAGCCTTGGCTGTAAAATAAATCGTGTTTAACTGTTTGTTAAAATGTGAATTCATTCTAGAAATAAAAAGGTTAATGTATATTTTGTGTTTGTTACAAGTTCGGTCAAATTGACCGGGTCTTACCCCCCAATGCCACAGCGGTATCCCGCGGCCTTAAAACGCTAGAAACCGGGTTTCGATACCCGTGGTGGGCAGAGCACAGATAGCCCATTGTGTAGCTTTGTGCTTAACTGCAAACAAACAAACAAAAATTGACCGGGTCTTTATACAATGTCAGAGAAGAGAGAATAACAGATAAAGATATAAGGTTTTGTTTAAAAACTTGTAATATTCATTTAGGAGGCTCTAGAGCAGTGATTCTGAACGTGGGGCGCACGACCCACAGGGAGCAATTTGAAAATGCTACAGTAAGAAAAAATTTTCACTTGGGTGTGAAGAGCGAAAAACGTTTCGTGACTGAAAACTAAATTTCTAAATTTTACATTATATTATTATACCTTTTCAACACCAAATTTGTTTTTATATTAAAGGGGTATCAAATGTTTTAAGGTGTCGAGGTGGGGCATGGAGCAAGAAAGGTTAAGAACCACTGCTCTAGAAGTTATACAAAAGAAATATGAAAACTGTAAGATGAAACAAGTGTTTATAATCTTCAGATAAAAAGTAAATTCAGGGGCATATCTTTCGTAGAAATACGTTATTAAAAATTCTGATTTTATATGTAGAACATACTTGTTGTGTTAGTTAAATGCTTATCAAATTTGGGGAAGATACGTTAATACATTCATAGTTATAGTGTATATATAGTTTCACAGTTAGATGGTGGTTACAAGAGAGTGTAAAGAGAGACTCAAAATAACACTTTCTAGACAAAATTGTATCAAAATTTTAGAGAAGGTTGTTTAAAAAGAGAACCAAAATAAAGACAGAGTGTAGAGATAAAGAGAAAATACATGACACTTGCATATTAAAGAAAAATACACAGAATAAAAACTAAGTAAAACTCCTTATGGCTTACAAAAATACATAGAACACACTCTTTAAAAAACTATAACATACATACAGTTAAATGAAAACCCTTTACATCTGTAAAAAGTAAAAACATAATTGAACAAAAACTAAACGTGTTACACCTCCCCCAAAGAGATAAATTCAAAGATACGATGAAGTTACAATTAATCAAACAAGATAAAACATAAGACAGGACATATAGAAAACCCAGAAAAATACACACATACACACTATACTTAAATAAGCTAACAATGAAATGAAATATACAGCATACACATTCACCCAGAGTCAGCACAAGGCTAGGGTTTTTTAATGCATCACACCTCTTTTTCTAATTATTATGAAGTTGTTGTTCTCTGTCATGGCCAATCTTCCTTTCAGTCATAGAGTGTTGAACTCTCAGTCCAGTCAGTGGAGACCCCCCCCCCCCAGTGTTTCGATACCCGTGTTGGGCAGAACAAACAAACAAACAAACAAAATATTATATTAGAACGAAAATGCCCTCCCATTGGAACAGTGGTATATCTTTGGATTTACAACGCTTTGTCAGCTTTGTGCTTAACTACAAAACAATCAATCAATCAAACGAGTCAGTGGACATTTCCTGGCAGTGTCTCTTGTACATTGAGATCTGCTTTAGTATGGTGTCAATATCTTAAGTGTTTTTCGAAGCTCCACATTTGGCTCTTTCTCTCTCTGGGTTTGGTAATGGGATCTTTTTTGTCAGTAGTGTCTTGGTGACTGCAAAGGTAGAGGTTCCTTTCCTCATATCCCCAGTCCATTTAGTGACCATTCCTGCCATTGATGTGTATATTCATATTCAACCAACAAGTCACTGTGTTGCTTTCACTGCATTGGGTCTATACTGTTCACACAATTCTCAAACAATAATCTCAGACTTGTTTGGCAGCCATACGTTTGCTTTTGACTGCAGTGTGATGGAGGCAACCTTAGCATTATCACTAGTCATTTCTACTTTACCTACGACATCTATAACAATTCCACCTTAAAGCTGAATAGTTACAAAATAATATTGGGACCTCATCACTCCTTGGACAAATAATTGACTGAGCTAAAGCTACCTGGAGAGGAAATGTTTCATTCCATGCATGGTTTCTATAATTGTGTTACATGGTATAGACGCACCAGACTTCATCCAAAGTAAACCACAGAATACCACTTGTATATAGAAAGGTATTTTATTCTTTCTACTATATACACCCGTGCAGTCCACTGTACTGAGTTCAATATGACCGACACTTGATAATTCTCCCATGGAACATTAGCTCACCAGTTGTACAGACAAGGTTTACAGGTAATTTCAGCAGTACATCTATCCTTAGAATTTAAATTTAAATATCCAAGGTTGAAGATAACTACCTCCTTTTTTTGAGTGTTATGTGTTAGGTACAACCAGAATCTACCTTTCCATTTACGTATTATCACAATTTACCATAACAAATTTGGTATTCACTGAGTAGGCTTGTGGTCTCAGTTGGAGTGCTTGATGTAATGCATTACCAATCAATGTTCTGACTTCTGTTGTGTCAACCAGAAACTCGATTTCTTACCATTGTACCGTCACAGGCACGTACCGAGCTCTACTCAGCCCTGAGAAAACTGGGCTGACTACCAAACCCTACAGTTAAAGATGTCTGTTATGCTTCCCCAAGTCAGTGGCCAGGCCCGGCTTGGGCTCTTTTATTTTTCTGGAGCAGTAGAAGCAGTATTTACTACTTGCTTTTTCTATTCCTTAACTTGTTGAGTTGTCAGTCAAACTCATAGGCTTATATATTTTGCTGCTCAGCAAAGTACGGATACTGTTGTTCGTTTGATACCTGTGGAGCCATCAGTTGGAACTGATAGCCTTGCCATCTTTGTTGCTCACCAAAGAAACATAACATAATGTTTTCGCAACAAGGGATCTATTGGTTCATCTCGGCTCTCTCATCCTTTAAATTAAACTAAAACTATTAAGTAAAATAAACTATTAAATTAAAGCCTGCCCTTATCATCCATATAATTATCAAGATTTATCTTAAATTTGCTGCTTCCACAACATCCGAAGGCAACACATTCCAAAGGCCAACCATCCTGTTAGAAAAATAAACAGTCTTGGTTGAAGATGACTCCTACCCTGCCAAAATTTATATTTGTGTCCCCTAGTCCTACTATTCTTACCGCGAGGTATGTAAAAAACATGATGCATTAACACTATCAAGTCCCTTTACAATCTTAAACCTCAATCAGATCCCCCTAACTCTTCTTTTTTCAAGAGAAAACAGTTTGAGATATCTCAACCTCTCCTCATATGACAACCTCTCCATCCCAGCCAACATTCTAGTAATCCTCCTCTGAATCCTTTCCAACAATTCAATGTCCTTCCTAAGGTCCAGGACTTGACACAACACTCCGAATTTAGCTTAACCAGTGACCTATACAATGGAATTATAGCGTCTTTAGACTTGTATTCAATATTTCTATAGATACAACTTAAAATCCTATTTGCCCTACCATTAGCAACAGCACACTCCTTGGATGGTTCAAGAAACTGATTAACCATTACTCCAAGATCCCTTTCTTTCATGACACTGTTAAGGTTATTCGCATCCAAATTTTACATATAATTCAAATCATGATAGCACACATGAATTATCTTGCACTTATTATAATTAAAACCCATCTTCCATTCATTTGCCCAACTCACTAAATGATCTAAATCCTTTTGTAAATCAGCAGCATCCTCTTCACCGCTAGCAACACCAAATATCTTAATATCATCAGCAAATTTATGTAATTTATTGACCTATTTTGCTTCACTTAGAGAGAATTGTTTTGTTGTTGTTGGTTCTTGAGAAACACCTGGCTAAAGTACCACCAATGTTCTACATATTTCCACTCTAATCAAAAACACCTTAGGTGTGAAAAAAAGTGCGTCTAAAAAAGAATTGAGCGTGCGAATTAAAGGGATGAAATCAAAATTGGCAGCCAAACTTGTAGCTATACTTATAGCATTGATAAGAATTTTACAGCAAATATTCATTCATTCATTAGTTAGCTGGGCCACATATTTTGTTTTACCCACCATCATGCCCCATGTTAATTTTTATTTCATTCCTTTAAGTCGCACGCTCAACCCTTTTTTGGTCGCACCTAAGAAGTTTTTGATTAGGTATTATGACTTTTTGTCAATACCCACCAACAAACCACAGCAAGTAAGAAAGTGACAATCGATAGTAACCCACATTAGCTTTAGGATCGCAACCCCTATTATTCGGAACAGACCTTTACTTTATAGAACCAACCAGATTCTTTAAAATATACGGTGGTAATTTTCCTCTCTAAAACAGTGTTAATAGCTTACTTATACTAACGCCATGGAATTTAGATTAACAGTTTCTTGTCATCACCCCATGCAATCGGTACAACCGTATCAACAAGGATGATGAGAGGGGGCAAGGGGGGTAGCTGCCCCGGAGCCTGGAGTCTGTTGAGAGGCCCGGCAGTGGGATGTTCCAAAGCTCACTATAAATGCATACTACTTAATGAATTAAAATGGCTACTGCTTTTTCATGAATTCATGAAGAAATTTGTCACTTAAATATTCTTTTATGAAAAATCAGAAAAGTTAACAAATAGAATGAACGGGCCTGGGCTGACTCTCGACGCCACTGCGTATCAAGCATCATTAGTTATGCTAACTGTTTAAGCTAATATCACGTGACGATAAACGCTCTTTAATTATGATAATTTCATTAAATTTAGTAGATTTGTACTGAAAAGGTAGCAATGAATAACCGATAATAACTGTCCACCCGTATGATTCTTTTGAAAACTTGAGCTTGAAACTGATAATCTAGTTTGCTTGGCCTAACCAATACTTGTGTATCTGCATGTCCTTTCACCTTATAGTTTTGCTGCTCTAAGTCAGCCGTCTTTAACCCAAATGATGAAAAACTAAAAAGGGCCACTTTTACTCTTAGGTGAAGCTGTAGTAAAAATGTTAGACTGATAGCTCACGGGACTTTTTGCGTAGGCGTGCACAACGATTTTCGTTAAATTTTAGCGGTTTATGTGCTATAACTTTGCACAGGTAGCTTATATTTACACCAAATGAGACTCCTAATTGTAGGTTGAAAAAGTCTATAATTGTACCAAATTTGAAAAATAATAATAATAAAAGTTAAGTATGTTTTCCTATCAAATAACATTTCCGTACTTTTGGGGCAAAGAAAAAAAGAAGGATGCAACTCAATCAAGACTGGAGATTTTATATCTCAGGCATTTCTTAATGGATTGCCTTGAAATTTGTCAGGTGAAGTAAGAATCCAGTAGAGCACATCCACTGAAAATATGTGTCAGTTTGGATTTCCACAGTCTGAGATACTAAAGGTGAAAAATCGCTAAACTATCACTCCTGTTAATAACACACAATGTGTCCTGCAGCAAGTTGTTTTGGCCGCACAACACACTACCGTGTGTTTTGATTAGACAAAATTAGGGATTCCTACAGTCAGATGAATAGTCTGTTCCTGGTTCAGGGTGACAGAGCAATGAAATATTCTTGGCAGCTCTTCCTGAAGCTCTGTGTGATCCCCAGGTTTTCTTGTAATTCATGGTTGCCATTGCAAGATTCCTCCTGGTTCAGAGAGGCTCGCTAATGACCGATGGTTCACAGTCCTTTTCTGTTGGTGCCCATTACCTCACCTGCTGAGAAAACAGCTCTGACAGTGAAGGACATCCACCAGTGACATGCACAGTCCTTCTTGGTTAGCCTTTGACAGAGTTGGGGCTGTGTTACTCTGACTGACAACAATTTGGGATACCTGTAGGAACCACGCCATATGTTGACCCCCCACCACCAATCCACCTTGGCAACCCTCAGTCAGCAATGCTACTCTTGTGCCAAGAACGATTGTTAAATGCTATTCTGGGTACAGCTGATCTTTCCATGTCTGTAGTAGCAGAAAATTCAACATCAAAGACCTTTCAAACATCAGCAAAAGTTCAATGACAAAGAGAGGGCTTCTAGACTCGATACCTATCGCACACAACCGTTTCTCTTCAGCAATAAACTCCCCTTCTTGGTTTTGAGTACTTTTACTTACACAAAATGTCATTCTTTCAGTAAGGAGCATTGCTTTAAGCTTATTTCACTCAAGAGTTTAAGTAAAGGTAATATGTACATTAGCAAAAAATAAAAAATAAAATGAAATAATGATAACAGAAATTCATAATAAAATTCTGTGGTCACGGCAAAAACATTTCTCCTTCCTGCCTAGTCTGTGACATTCTCAGGTTAAAATCATGTCCTCAAAGAGAATTACATAGGTCTGCTTTATGGATGAATTTCGAAGTAAGTCTGAATTTAATTAAGCTAAACGAATTCAAGCAAAGAAATAAAGAGACTGTACATGAAATGTTATACAAAATGATAACAATTTGTTTTTATGTCAAATATAAAAATACAGTGTATGTACCTGTGTTAGGACATTCGATGGTCGGTCACTTCTACTGAACTCGTGAACTGATTAACTGGGTTTTTTCTTCCCTATAGATGTTTTTCTGTCAAATAACTCACTTGAGATCTTATGTAGAAGTGCTTTATCTAACGCTTCTTACTTAACGGGAAACGTCGAATTTATTCATAGCGATTAGCAATAGCCACATAATTGGTAATTCTCATTCAGCATAGGGGTGGCTGTGATATCGAGAAATCGTCTTTCACGCCAGTGAAGGACACCAAGGTGTCCTACATTCTTGCTTAGCGTGAAGGTTACAGTAATATTGTCCGCGGGCGGAACAGGCATTATTTTTAGGGAACAACAAAGATAGCTTCAATGAATTCAGCTTAATGGTTTTCTGGACCTAGTCTTCTATCATGCGAAATCTTCATACACTCAAATTAAACAACAACAAAATTTTACGTTAAAATGAGATGGTAGAAACTGTTTAGTATGCCTGCATATGACAGATTCAGTATTAGTGTGTTTGTAATATAGGACAAAGGAAGTTGTCGTGACGCACTGTTATTCAATTGAGTTAATATAGTTGAATTCTTGAAACGACTGAGATCTTGAAGTACATTATACCAATTGCCCAGAGATTTGTTGAAGCATAGACAACTCAGTTTGTGAAATATTTATATCCGTTTTCCTCTGTTCTGAGGTACGATCTCAAAATAATTTTCATGTTGATGTTATCTTGTGTATACTATGTTTATTAAAATAGCAACCGTGATGCATAATGGAATAAAATGATCTGTGTTCAAAATGAAAGAAAGTGCATCTCTTGCAGTCAACAAAAGGTCGTGACGTAGTTTTAGGACCAACGAGAATGCGCAGAACTTCAACGCAGGAACTATCTTGAAGTTGAGGTTGTTGAACGTCAGGACACGCGAAGATTATGTGTACGTACGCTAACGTACACAATGTGTCCCCACTGCCTGGGGTACTGCAGCACTTCCTTGCGGCCAAGCATAAAGTTACAGAAAAATATATTTCAGGTTTTCATTTAAACTAATCTCCATGTGAGTCAGCAGTAAGTTTGTGAACTTACAACACTAAAATTCAGGGTTCGATTATGCCTTAAACAGAGCGCAGATAGTTCATTGTGTAGCATTGCGATAAACAAACAAACAAACGAACTTTTTTGGCTTAAGGACTGTTAAGTCAGTCTTTTCTGACCTTCTGTAAAAATAAATATCAAGAAACTTATAAACGGTTAAAATATCCAGTAAGTTCGTTGTAAGTGTTTCACATGAAATACTGTGTGCAAACACATTTCAACCTTTTTTCATTGCGAAGTTCATATTTTGATATCAAGATCTAATTTCGATCTGTATTAATTCCTTTTTAGTGACGTTCCTTCACTTTAATAGTTTATTTTAGAATAATTTTTATATTTCACTTGATATTTCTCTGATTCTAAGTGTGTTGTATAGTTCTGCTTGGGCATTTTTCTGGTTTTAAGCCAGATCCATAGCCAGCACTACAGAGTGGGAAGGGGGGGGGGGTATTTAAAAAATAAGGAACTTTTCTTCTACACAAAGAATCTGAGTGATATGTTTATTTAAAAAATCAGAAGAAAGTCGACTTTTTAGACACTACAGGTCAATAACTCAATAATCCACAAGGTATTTCCCCTTTCCTGATAATATTTGAAAGAAAACGCAATCTTCATGGGGGGATCATACCTGGAAAACTGGAAACTAATCATGTGGAAAAATTAAAAGTTTGTAAGGAATAATTGCAAGATGTTCTGAAAGATATCTCCAATTTTGTTTCACTCCAATCAGGCAAACCAAAGCAAGAAACTTAAAAGATTTAATGAAAAACAGGATAAAATTTAGAGTCAAAACCTGTGACGAGGTGTGATAGTAGCATCCATCGCAAGCAAAGAAATAATGAAAACTGATGATCCAGAAACTTAGGGCTTTACATTGTCAAAAATTAGAGAACGCCGTTTGGCAAAGTGGTGATGTAATAAATCTATAATTTTCCATGCAGTAGTCTATTCCTCAAATATACATAATTATGTAAAAAATTAATGCCTAAACTGAGAAAAGGGGACACTAATTAATTAAACTTCTCATAAGATTTTAGTATATGCCTAATCTATTTTTAAAACTACATTCTTTTTAATGGTTGTATATATGTGTTAAAATTTATTTTATTTTCCAATAATACATTCTTTGATTGGCCGTACCCTCTGCTGCGGACTGCAGTTTCGCCTATTCAAGGCTCATTAGCACAACTTGGGTCAACAAACCAAAGAAGTACCATTAGGCCTCTTATAATGGTGAAGCGTATGTAATATCTATGGGATTTTGAGCCCGTTTTACATCACTTATGTGGTGAAGTAAAACGGACTGAAAACTACATTCTTTATTCATTCTCTTAAGGTTTTTGAAGAAGAAGAATGCATTATATTATTTCAACCACATTAAACTCGCTTTATCTTATAACAAGTATAATTAACTATAATCATGTTTCGCCAGCTTAGGAAAGGCGTTCACACCATAACAAAAGGGGGGACACTATTTGAGATGGCAACACCATAGGGAAGTCGAGAGGAGGAAGAGTGTAAGCGAGGATATGCTTTGGATATGTGACATCATGGAGAGGATTAACATAAAAACTTTCATTCTTGTTTTGATTAGTACTTTCCATGCACTTCAATGAATAGCAGAATTATCTTTGAATGAAAATTTCTTGCTTGATCTGCTCATTACTACTCAGATTATTCCACTAATGAAAGGAATGTTTTCAAAAAATGTTTGTTATTTCTTTCCAACCAAAATATCTTCATAGTAACACTTCTTTCTATTTTGGTCAGGACTTCTCACATATGTACATGGATAAAGAAAAAAATATTTATATAAATATATATTAAAACAATTTCTGAATAATTAAAAAAGTACTATTCATTTTAACAAAAAGCCTTCAGTTTGTTGAAAGTACGTTCAAGAAAAAATTATTTATTTTCTAAAAAAGAAAAAGTCATTTCTCACAAGTGTTCAGTTTGTTTGTTTGTTTTGAATTTCGCGCAAAGCTACACGAGGACTACCTGTGCTAGCCGTCCCTAATTTAGCAGTGTAAGACTAGAGGGAAGGTAGCTAGTCACCACCACCACCGCCAACTCTTGGGCTACTCTTTTACCAACGAATAGTGGGATTGATCGTCACATTATAACGCCCCCACGGCTTAAAGGGCGAGCATGTTTGGTGTGACGGGGATTCGAACCCGCGACCCTCAGATTGCGAGTCGAGCGCCGTAACCATCTGGCCATGCCGGGCCCACAAGTGTTCAGACACGTCAGAAATAATTCAAAAGAAAAACAATTTTCACTGACTTTAATCAGTGCTTCCCATGTTTGCTCATAGATGACAGCAGTTTATCCAACGTTTTTATATATAGTTATAATTATTTATCTACAGATTGAGATTGATAATTTTCCTAGTAGGTTATCCAAAATTTGAAGATAGACCTTGTGCAAGGAAATTGTTGAAAACTTCTGTGAGTATCAGTTTAAGTACAATGAAATATTTTAATATAGAAGTTACAAAATTACATCCAAACGTTCAATCCCTATTATCAAATTTCAGACATTGTCATCACAGGTGCAAAGGTTGCGATGTATGGTAACTCTACAGTTAATGAGTTTTTTTACAAGTAAGGTAAATACTATTGAATTTTCTTAATGTGAAATCATAAAATGATGATTGGAAAGTTTTTGAATATTCCAACGAATGGGATGATGAACAGATTAATTCTAATAAATTTAATACGAATATGTAATTTTATAACAGCTTTATTCCGTTAGGTGGTGTTACAAAATGATAAGTTTAAAACTGCTAACTTTCTCTGTTTTGCTCACCAGTAGCATAGCGGCATGCCTGCGGACTTACAACGATACCCATGGTGGGCAGAGCACAGATAGCCCATTGTGTGAGCTTTGTGCTTAATTACAAACAAACAAACAAACGCTATGTTTTCTTTGTCCTCCGGTGGCCCAGGAGCAAGTCTGAAGGCTAATAATGTTAAAATCGGTTTTCGGTACTCGCGGTCGGCAGAGAGCAAATAGCTCGTTGTGGAACCTTGTGCTTAACAACAAAAATTAATTATTTTCTGTTTTTATTACCTAAGACTAGTTGGAGTAGGTATACATTGTTTGAACATATTCTATCTATACATAAAAACCTTATATTTGCCACAAGGAAAGTCAAAGTTGTCAATTATTTCAAAAATGACGAGAAACCATTGTTGAATGATTAACGAAAATTATAGAATTTAACAAAAAACGAATTTGTCTGTGCCTCCAAAGTGCACCTACTCTTCACTTATTTCATCAGTCTCGGAGTAATTCTTTAATCACTACATTTTTAGTAAAAACTACTCGTAAAAATGAACGAAAGTACTTAAAGAACTCTCTTGAGCCTTTTCACTGTAATCTAGGTCATGAAGTAGAAGACATAGTGCGGACATTCTGACACAACGTTTAACTCTTTCGACTGTACAAAGGATAAAAGATATTTGGTAGTTATAAACCCTTTATTTTTCTTTAAGTTTAAGGCAAAGTAGGTAACATACGTGTTACAATACCAAAAGAATATTTATTAATTAACATTTATTCACTATTTAATTTTTTTTAAACACTGACTCTATAACATTAGTAATAGTAGGCCTAATTGTAGTCTAATTTAATCATTAGGCCTAATACATAAACGTAATGGAAGGCTTAGCTGAAACACTACTTGGTATATTTTATTTTGCTTTTGGCTACAACTCAATGTCACAAAACTTCTGAATTAAACTAATTTGCTGTTATATCACCGATGTTATAAAAATAATAATAAAGAAATAAACATTTCTAACAAATCAACATGAATATTGAGCATCAGCATAAACAACATAGTTGACCTAAGAACAATCAGGTTATAGTTTTGTTGCTAAGCGACGATGTATATTGTTGAGTATTACCAAAAAAGGAGCGTGAAAGCGTTCTCGACAGAGTAACAAAGAGAATAAGCCTTTTATTGTTAGTGATAGTTTCTTGTTGTCTAAACTTTTTATCAGGTAATTTCTTGAACAAATCACAGATTAATAGTGTACTTTCAAACCCTAAAACCTTGTATCCTAACTTATCAAAAATTATAATACTTGACTTGCATGCTCATCTGTTATGATACTACTCAATTTTGTTTGTCTTGAAAATGCGTGCGCACCTTACTAAATGCGCATGTGCGCGCACTTCATTTGAACAGATGTAGAGATATTGTTACGACAGCGGAAGTCACGTGACGCTAGTAACACGTCA
>NW_013666160.1:62837-67926 GCF_000517525.1 Limulus polyphemus
AGACGGACAATTTAGTAAAGCGCGGTAGTGACCGTAAGTAAAGTGCGTGAATCTTTGTGAATTATAGCGTGTGTTTAACTGAAAGTGTCTGTGGAAATTAAGTGTATTGCAAAGTTGAGTTGAAAAGAATAAACTAGTTTTATTTAAGAAAGGACTTGTATCGCTGAAGTTTATCGGAAAGAATTTATACGGAAAATTAACAAACGAACACAGAGACGTAACAATATTTTAGTAGAAGTTTTGTAAAACAGCATATCAAAAGCGTATGAACGTTGTTTTTATAAAAAAAAAGTCTAACGTTAGGTCGTAGAATAGCATTGCAAGTTTATGTATTGATAGTATTAAGCATGGTAGAGTTAAACCCTAATTAAACTGAAGCAAAATCGTGCACAAGTTATAGTGATAATTTATATTATTATCGAATAAAGGCCGTATGAATAAAGGCTTAACTAATGCTAGGCCAAAGACAAAGTAGACATAAAAAATTCGGTGTCTGCGATTAGAATTCTTTTACATTATTCTAGAAATCTTGTATTTAAAGAAGTACTGTTGCAATAAATATACAAATTTGGCCGCAAGTAATTTGCTTGGGGGTTTCTGCTAGTAAATAATAAACCATCAACCGAATAAGCACAATCCTATGGAATTACTAGAAACATTGTTTCAAGACACACACACGCAGTGCCTTTGGTGCTTTGAATCGGGAGTACTCTTTATTAAGCGGAGCTGGCGAAAAGTAACATAACACAATGGTTGGAAAAAAGTTTGTCAGATGTACACACACACACATACGTTACATATTTATTTATTATGGCCGTCTCTAGTGATTTTAGCATTTTCCTTCGAAAGTATTTGTTACCTTGATTAGAAATATTAAAACTATACATCACGCATAAAGAGAAGAAGAGTAGTTAGTTATGATAACACGAATTTTTTTTACAAACTCTTATTGATATTCCTGATTATACATATATGTAGTGCTTGATATATGTCGAAATCGTTTCCTTCTTTTAGCGGACACATTACAAAAATAATTTTTATAATGGAATCTGCATTGTCCTGTGGACTGGTTGTGACATAAACTGTGAAAGAACGATGCATAATAACAACTGCTGAAGACTGATTTTGGATCTGAGTGTTACTTTATCAATAAAATATCGTTGACTCACAAAGGAGTTCGTTCATCATCCACTATGTCAATAAAAATAGAAATGCCTGAAATGAAGTGTTGAACATTAACTCATGACGGAAATCGTGTGACTTAATCTCTGCTCTGACCTTACTGATTATCTTAATGTGGGTCAACAACATCTTTCTTGTTAGTTCGATGAAGATTTTATCCCAACGAGGACAAGAGTAAATAGCACAGAAAGTTTAAGTAAGAAAGTATAACCGTGCTTTCATTTGTTTTTCAAAGTTAAAAATGTTAAGGAACAAAAGCCTTTAGAGCAGACAGCCTTGAGGTTCTAGTGAATGTTAATTTCAAAGGTATTGGTTGAAAACGATATTCACCATATTCTACAAAATTCATCTTTTGAAAACTTTTAATGTGAAAGTAAACGATGTAACTAAAGATACTTGGGCACACTCTAAGGAGAATGAAGGAACAAAAACTCTTGTAACTCTTGGCGTTCTGAGAAATTAGTTTATTTAAGCAAAAAGTATTTTTATCGACTATTTACAATTCAGAAAAAGGGATGATAACTTTTTAGTAAAATAAAACATATTTTAACACCTGCCATACGTGCCAGCCCAGCATCTTGATGTGGATAAAAAAACAAAAACAATTATTGAGTAGAAAAATAAAACATTTGGCACTATTTTCGAGCTCTACGTCGATGGAAAAGACCCGTGACCTGACCCAAAACCATGAGAGCTAACATGGAGAAGTTAACTTGTAAATGTAAAACACAAATGATGTAGAAATGAAACATGCTTGAAATGTTCTAGATGTGGTTATGAATGTGATGTTTAAGATGTAACGATTGAGCTAAACTGTGGGTCCAGGTCGGATGAGGGAAGTACTTATTCCAAAATATCCCAATCGATTTGAAATACCAGCTGAATCGAAGATGCGTCAATTGATTACTGAATTGACAGTGAAACATAAACAACAAAAACAAAAAACGGGCATTACAGTATCATTATCTTCAAAATAAGGGATTGGAATGAAATATAAGAAATATAGTTTCAGTATTTTGTGAAACTAACGACATAGTAAAGAATTTAGATGTTTGTTTGGTTTGTTTTGAATTTCGCGCAAAGCTACGCGAGAGCTATCTGCGCTAGTCGTCCCTAATTTAGCAGTGATAGTCTAGAGGGAAGCCAGCTAGTCAACACCACCCGCTGCAAACTCTTGGGCTACTCTTTTACCAACGAATAGTGGGATTGGCCGTAACATTATAACGTAACTTGAAAGGACGAGCATGTCTGATGTAACGGGTTTCGAACCCGCGACCCACAGATTGTGAGTCGAGCACCCTAACCACCAGGCCACCCAAAGATGTAGTGTTGAAGTTGAAGCAGCCGCATAATGCATTAAAAAATTATGTCCCTAGCGATTCTCAAATTAAAAATGTTATTTCTGCAATGAAGAGTAAATATAAGAAGGATGATATAACGTCCAGTATGGTACCGCCATAGTACAATCCATGTAGATTTCATCATGCCATATTTACATTAATATTTAGTTTTTCTTATTCGTTTTAGACGTTGCGCAGAGCAGCATTCATCAGTTCACCGGAATGCCCTGCTGTTGACCATCCTAGGCTCTGTACTAAAAGATGCTGGGCTGGCTCGTGTGGCAGATGTTAAATAGCTTCGTTTTTGAAAAACTGGAAGTGGAATAGTCATACATTTACAAATTAGAAGTTTGACAACTAAAGTACAATCTCTAAAACAATATTTTACATGTTCATACAGAAATAATTTTTATGTTAAAAGTGAATATATAGAAGTTCTAACTGCTACACCTATTTAATTATAAAGCACATTATTAAACAAAAACTAAGACTGAAGTTTAGCTATTCAAAGATGTTTGATTAATGTGAATGACAGAATATAATTTTCAAATGTAATTTAATGAAATCGGAGATAAATTTAGAAACTATTACAAAGCCATTGATTTTTGAAATTTGGCTAGTATATTTTCAAAGGGCATTTTATATGTGAATAGAGAGTGTTGGTTGATTAGATAACTATAATTAAAGAGTTGCACATAGCAAATGTAGACTCATATAAAATGTACCACTTTTAATGAAGTTAAGCGATCTATGAACCTAGTATAATGATATTTTCAATATATATAATTGATATGCACTGGAATTCATTTTAAAATTACTATGTGTTTATTTTAGTGGTTTCTTTTTAATATTTGAATAGTTAATTGACTATATTTATAACAAATTGTTAGATGCTTGCTTGATAGTTATTGTCTTCGCCTTTCATGCATTTTTTGAAACATTTAACCTGGAACTAATTTTCTGTGAATTTATTTATTAGCAGCCTGTTTTATAGTAAAAGAAGAATAAACAACTAAAATCGGGGTTAAAAAGAACACGCTACAGCAGAACGTTTTCCACTGTTAACATGGCATCATCTTGTACACTGCATAACAATACAAAACGTTTTTGGCCAACAAACAGGGCTGTAGTGTATTGATCCAACGCGTTATGGCCATGTAAATCGGTATCCAACAGACTCATAACGTATTGACTCAACGCTTTGTTGAAATAGTCAATAACTGTCGTAACTGTCACCAGGTCTCGTATTTTTAACTATGTTATTACTACTTTTTATATATGTTTAAAAATATGAGGCTAATGCGTTGTAGAGACATCATGTAACTGAAACTGTTATTATGGCTTCGATGGCTTTACACGCAGATAATGGTGACGTCATAAATAAAAAATATAAAACTCCTCTTTTGTATATACTAGCAGTGGTGTCATAATTCTAGTGTTGGTCTTAAAATAAGTATAAACCTATGATATCATTTAATGTGTCAAAGGCGTTTGCTATTATTGTCATTATATAGCTTCTTTTATTTCACTTTTATCAGGCAGGTGGTAGCACTGCCTATGTAGGGATGGCTCGGATTGTTCATCAAAATGATATTTTAAATATCTCCTTAATATATTGTTACGACAGCGGAAGTCACGTGACGCTAGTAAAACGTCATGAACTTCTAGAATGTTCACGTCCCTTCCTGAATGCTCTAGCGTTTACTAGATTTCGGTATTCTTTTATATATAAGACGGTCAAGACGTGACGGCAACAATGTAATGCTATGTAATTGAACAGCGGACAGAGTATTGTTGAGTCGAGCACGTGAGGCGTTCATTGTGAATTATAGCGTTTGTTATAGCGCGACTGTATTGCAAAGTTGTATTCAGAAAGAATAAACCAGTTTTATTTAAGAAAGGAGTTGTGTCGCCAAAGTTTTGTCGGAACGAAATTTACGGAAAATTAACCAACGAACGGAGGCATAACAATATGTATTACCTGTATATTTCCATAATTATTTCCTCCACTACAGGTTACCTAAAGATTGTGGGATACTGCATTAGAACCTTGGAACTGACATAAAAGTGAGGTAATTCCTAGACTATTTTCCTCTGACCCAGCTGTTATTATGCTTATGTCTTTGTCGGTTATAGAAACTTTCTCTCCCTAAGTATAACCCAGTAGAATTAAGTCATATGTTGAATTAGAAGTCGACTAGCCAAGTGAAAAGCTTTGTTATTTATATGAATAAATGTTTGTCTTATTTGAACAACCATAAATTTGTATTTCCTTTGTTGTACATGTTTAACATATTACTTTGCATAACATTTCCGAGACTCGCGTTTTGTCGATACTTGATTCTACCTGCCAGATATCAGGATACCACACTTTATCTGATTTGAGCCTTGGAATACTACATAGTTAACTTACTTTTAATCAAATTGATTTTAATAGATGCAGAGTATGAATAAATATTACCCAAATTATAAAACATTTAGAAACTAAATATTGTTACGTCTCCTGGTTCATTAGTTAATTTTCCGTAAATTCGTTCCTACGAAACTTTAGCGACACAAGTCCTTTC
>NW_013666160.1:68343-69838 GCF_000517525.1 Limulus polyphemus
AATTAAATGTACAGAATTTACAAATACAAAATTAAAATATAACAACGTCTCCTAATTTTACGGAACGTATCTTCTTCCGTACTGGCCTCTCGTTGGCTTCTGCTTCACGTGGGGTTCATCTGCTTCATCAGGAAATGTCCTATTATTGGTAACAGTCACATCAGTGGTAGTAACTTCATCAAGGGCTTCACTAAACCCCTTCTCTAAACTGGGTAGAGTTTTTTCTTCGACAATGGGTTTTTCAGGTGACACGTTTTCAGCAGCATCACTTGTTCTGTTGTTCCATTTGTTCCAACTGAAATGTCCTGGAACATGATAACGTCAAAGCCTGTTGGCATGCACCACCTTTGGTTTACCTCGCTGACCCCATTTTATTCGGAAAGTCACGTCTGAGAGACGATCCACTATGTCATATGGGCCTTCCAATGGAGAAGACAACTTTGGAGACTTCCCTTTGGTCTTTCTGGGATCATACAACAACACCTTGTCTCCTGGTACAAAGCTGACTTCAGTAGATCTCTTATCATAAATCTCTTATCAATTATTGGCTTCAAATCTTCGTCTTTCTCCTGTTCTGCTTTAATATCTATACTTGGTTCCACTTCACCATCATCAACTCTATCAGTCAATTTGACTTCAGGTTGATGGCACCTGGTTAGTTTAACCTCTCTTTTGAGGCAATGTCTGCAGTCATTTTTGCAGGGTCTTTGGCTCAATCCGTCGGGATTTCCTTCTCTGTATTCAATATCATAATTATACTGGTATATCTTTCCCATCCAACATGCCAGTTGTCCCTCTGGGTTCTTTAATGATCTTAACCAACGTAATGCAGCATGGTCTGTCCTGATAGTAAAGCTGGTGCCATAGAGGTAAGGATGGAAATATGTCAGACTCTTTACTATAGCAAGGAGTTCCCTCCGTGTTACACAGTAGTTCCTCTCTGATCTACTCAAAACCCTACTGAAGTAGGCCACCACATTTTCATTTTCAATCACTTTCTGAGACAACACTCCTCCAATTCCGATATTACTAGCATCACAATCCAGTATGTATGGCAGTGAGGGATCTGGAAGCTTTAAAAGTAGAGTTGAAGCCAATTTTCTTTCAATGTGTTAAAAGCATGCTGGAAAAATGCCCATTCAAACTTCTGTCCTTTTTGGGTCAAATCATGTAGTGGAGCAGCTATAGTTGCAAAGTCCTTCACAAACTTCCGGTAATAGGTACAGAGTCCAATAAACTTCTTAACTCTCCCACATTGTCTGGAGTTGGCCAGTCATGCACTGCTTTCACCTTATCAGGATCAGTTCGCACCCCATGCTTACTTACAATGTGACCCAAGTAAAGCACCTCTCTCTGGAACAAGTGGCATTTCTTGGGATGGAGTTTGAGGTTTGCTGCTTTCAAACGCTTGAATACTTCCTCTAGTCAGGATACTTCCTCATCAAATGTAGCTGCAAACATAATTACATCATCCAGGTACACTAGGGCTATCCTT
>NW_013666160.1:70748-88167 GCF_000517525.1 Limulus polyphemus
GTCAGCCAAGTATACTTTGTGTCTGTCCTTTATGTCCATGAGCCAATTAGTACCCACACTAGTCCACACAACCTTGCATAATGTCCTGTCACACCACAGAGCTTCTATATGGCTTCTGGTTCTCCTTTGTGATCTAGCATCTTGATACTCACAAAGGTTTGTGGAAATGCAGAATCTATGACAAAGTTGCACTTTTGGCCATCCAGCTTTCCTGCCACGTAGACACTATGTGTGCTTGCCATTTTACACTTAGCTGTTGGGACTTTTACAATGGGGTTGGTGGGCGTCCCTCGACATCAACCACTACAGGTTTCCCTGAGGCTGACTTATTGCTAGTATTCTTCTTACACTGGCTCCTCATATGTCCTTGCTCTCCACAGTTCCAACAATCTTTCTGGGTAGCAGCCTTTACTGCTGTGGCATCTTTCCTGTGTTGAAGTTGCTGGCATTGAGCTCTCTTGTGCTCAGGTTTGTTACAGTGCCAGCAAAGTCCTTCAACCTTCTCTGAAAGCTGCCCTTTTCTGGCCTTGAATCCTGATTACTGTACCAATCTTAATACCTCTGTGCTGAACTTAACGTAGGATTCGAATTCAAGAGCTCTGGGCACTGCATCCTACATAGTAGAGGGGTGTGCTTGCTTTACTTGTAACTTCAGTTGTGGACTGTCTAAGGCATCTACAAATTGATCCCTCATCAACAGCTTGAGATCATCGGGTGGTGCAGTTGGGTAGGCCTTGTGTGCCATACTTTCCAAATGCTGTGCCAGCTCTTGCAGGCTCTCCCCTTTAACATGGACTCTCGTCCTAAACCTAGCCCTGTAGAATTCAGACTGATTTTGAGTTCTATACCTGATTTCTAGAGCAGCTATTAGTGTTCTATAGTTGTGCCTGTCGTTTGCTGACAACTGTTCAAGTATTTCCAGTGGTTGTCCCTTCAAGCTCGTTGCCAGGTACACTGCTTTCTACTCCTCTGTTCATCCATTCATTTCTGCCAGGAGCTCAAATTGTGCTCTATATGCTTCCCATGGTGCCTTCCCATCGAATTACTGTGACTTCCTTCATACTAGATTACCCCTCTTGCTGACACTCATGTCTGGAATGTGAATTCTTGCAGGACTAAAGATGTGTGCATTAGGGTTTAGCTGCGGGGTCTGGAAGGGGCTTCCTGTTGTCTGGGGCTGATTCGGTCCATGGTTAATATGTATAAAAGACAGTAAATCGTCCTTTAATGTATTTAATTCACTTTGAAATTCACTAATCTTTTCCATTTGTTCTTCTTGTTTCCATTTTTGTTCCAGTTGCCACTGGTGCTTGTTTTCTTGCCACTGCTGTAGTCTCTCTTCTTGTTCATTTTCTTTCTCCTCCAACCACTGCTGTAGCCTCTCTTCTTGTTTCTTTTCTTTCTACTACAACCACTGCTGTAGTCTCTCTTCTTGTTTCTTTTCCCGTTCTTCTTGTTTCTTTTCTTTTTCCTCCAACAACTGTTGTAATCCCTCTTCTTGTTTCTTTTCTCGTTCTTCTTGTTTCTTTTCTTTTTCCTTCAACAACGGCTGTAATCTCTCTTGTTTATTTGCTGTTTGAGCTGCCACTGTTGTAGGTTTTCTCTCTTCTTGTTTCTGTTCTCGTTTTTCTTCTTTCTTTTCTCATTCTTCTTGTTTCTTTTCTTTCTACTCCAACTACTGCTGTAGTCTCTTTTCTCGTTCTTCTTGTTTCTTTTGTTGTTCTTGTATTGCTGCCATCAAATCTGCTAAGTCGTAGTTTGATTTGCCACTTCTTGTTTCCATCTTTTCTCTCTCTCTCTCTTTTTTCGTCCCACTCTCTGACACCAATTTGTTGTGTATCTGCTTGTTTGTTAATTTCCAGTAGAAATTCTTTCCGAGGAACTTTAGCAATACAAATCCTTTCTTGATCAAACCAGTTTATTCTTTCTCGATACAAATTTTTAGTACACAGTAATATTACAGTCAGTACGTTTCTCGTCACGTTAAACTTAACAACTTTTATAATACACGCTATAAATCACAGCGATTCTTTGCTCTCTGTGAGAGCAAAACACACACACACTAGCTCGATACAGAATCGTAAATTACCGGAAACTTACCGTGACTACTGTTCGCTTTACCATACATTCAATCCCGCTGGCTTTTCTCACCAGGCTTATATACTAACAAAGAGGCATCTCTCGAACACGCTTGGGCTTCTCCGATAATTCGAGAAACTCAGTCACACATGCTCCCAGCGTCACGTGACTTCCACTGTCGTAACAACGTGTCACCTGATAAGAGTTTGTGGACATCTGTAAGTCATCAACGTCTTACTATCTGAACAATGCAACTTCTTTAAACTGCTGCTTTATGTTTGTTTGTTGTTAAGCGCAAAGATACTCAATGGGTTATCTGTGATCTGTTTGAACCACTGGGTGGGGTGGGGGGTGGGGAGGAGGATTAAACGGCTGTAAATAAATAAATAAATTACACTTGCTTTGATTTATCTAAGTGATGTTATGGAAATGCTCTGAAATATTATTGAAAACATTATCTCATTCCTTTTTATTTGAATAATTAATTAAACTATCGCTGCATAAAACTAATCTGTTTACCCTTGTTGATGTTACTTAGTACTTAATATAAATATATACATCCATTTTCATTTCACACAAGGATCTTTATTTGTGTATTTATATCAGTTTTACTATTTAAAAGCTTTATATTTTCTTTGTTTCAAATCTTCGATTTTTAGCAAAGTCTTACTTACAAATACGTATGAATTTAACGAGACTTCTTTTGGTAATTGTAAAAAAAAAAAGAAGAAAAAAGTTTAACACAGACGGCAGCACCATATCATCCGTTAATGTGTTTTCTCGTACAGTTGTTCTAGTCGTTTAGATCAATATACATAATAGGCTTTTATTACATATATAATCGATAACTGATGGCATAAGTTGATTCACATTTTTCTGGAGGTGGTGGAAAACATTCACTTTTATTGCAAGCCGTTATTTATTATAATCAATTATTTTTTGATGGTAATTGCATCGTCTTTTTAACGTATGCTCCCTTAGATATTTTTACGTTTTTGTTATCTGAATTTTAAAAGTGTCCTTTACAAAAATATCACTGTTGGGCAATGTCAACAAAGTTTCACTTGTTTATTTACATAAGAACATATAATAAACTAATACTTATTTTTGATATGTTTAGTTTCGAAGAGATTATATGGTTATCACGAACGAAAATAACTATGTCGGAACACTAACCTCATGCCCCAGCAAAGTAAGGCAGTGCAGGCTTCTATAAATAATTAAATAAAACATGAGACATACGCGTTACAAACATTAGTATTAGACCTATTATATTCCTTAACATTACATTCTGTTTTCAGCCCTTTCGGGTTTGTTTTTTCTCAGGAAGAAGAAGAATGTTGACTAGTATTTTAAGCACAATATGTCTGCCATATGCATCCATTGCCTACGACGTGTTCGCCCACAACAGTGTTACAAATATAATAAGCCTAATATTAATGTCTTATGATAAGTATAATTAATTGTAATCGTGTTTCTCTACCTTAGAAATAGCGCTCACACAGTTGTTGAAAAAGCATCAGATATTTTTGAAACCAAAGATTGTGGCTGAGTTATAACTACCCGTAATTGTAAAAATGTTTTATATTGTGATAAATATAATGATATTTTTAAATCACATTAACATCGAATGAAGATTAATGCATTTACAGATAAAAGGAAATCCCATAGTAAATTCTAATTAATTTTTAATATACAGGTAATGATGAAATTACCACTAAGTTAAATACATCAGTTTTAATCGTACAAGAGTATTACATATTACACATATGCTTTTATGTATTAAATTACTTCATAATGATAAAGAAGAATGTATCATAAATCAAATAATTACATACATTTTATTTAAACTCTCGCTCCTCCTTGAAAATAATGTCCCTCGCCTACACATGTCTTTTTGTCAGCTTTCAATAACGTATTTCCACGAGATGATCTTTTTGTAAAATTCTCTTTATACTTATGTAAACAACTTACATTAACTTTTTCAGTCCTTGTTTATTCTAAAATGTTCGGTTGATTTTGTGAGTTAAATGTACATGCAAATATTAAGTATATAAACAACATTTTTCACGAAATGTTCCTGTTGATTTTATTAAAGATGGTGTTTAGTTTATTTGCTTGAAACTTTCCGAAATGGATGTGGAAAATAAAAAGGATCGCGTGCCATCGTAGTAATTTCTAGACATTTCATATATGTATTTAAACTCACGAATAAGTGATCAGAAACATCAAGCAGCCCCCCCCCCCAGTGGCACAGCAGTATGTCTACGGACTTACAACCATAGAAACCGGGTTTCGATACCCGTGGTGGGCAGAGCACAGATAGCCCTTTATGTAGCTCTGTGCTTAACGTCAAACAAACAAACATCAATCATGTGTCAAAATAAAGTTGTTAAATTTGGAGTGAACAGAACTGTACATATCTATTTGTTTGATATCGCAGCATGATCCAGAATTTATATCATCATTATATTTATCAAAACTATTTTCTCTCACAAAGTGTTCTGAATATGAACTGGTTTTATTAAACTGATTATGTTTTCCATGAAAATCTCGCTGTTTCCCATTTAGTACACACACTTCTGATATTCACAGATTTTACACAAAAAATACGTGATGTAAGTTGTTAGGGTCAATATACTGCTGTAATGATGTTTATTTTTTGACGGGTTCTTTCGGATTATTCCATGGAAAGAATAATGCAAAATCCTGTCGACTTAATGATAACAAAAGCATTTTATTTATACAATTTCAAATTCTACAAGTTTCCACGAGTTTACCTTACTAACTATAGGCCTAATTTCAAAGAGAAAATCCACTTTCTTGCTAGTTCCGTATCTTTTGTACTTCGTCGCAAACACAAACTCGAAATTTACTGAACTAATTATACAAATCTTGAAATTTATATTATATTTTGATCAATTTATAGCCATGTCTTAAGAATAGCCCTACATGATGACCAAAAGGTAAAAAGGTATTATTGTAAAGTACATTTTCAACTCAAGACATTTTTAAAGGTTTGTATTATTGTTTGGCCGAATGAATGTTTGACAGTGTCAGGAGCGTGGCATAAAGTTAGCAATTTTCTCCAAAGTCTTAGAACAATTGGAGCAATAAATGCAATACATTAACATTACTCTTTAAATGAGATAAAGTAATACAGATAGTAATTCTTCATCAAATATACATACATAGGTATAAATGGTCTTTTTCACATGTACAGATACACAGAGGGAAGAATGATTATATGAAATAATATAAAAAGATGTCCTTTACTGTTAATCACTAGTGATGATCAAACAAATACATAAGAAAAGCCTTTCACTGTTACATGAAAAACAAACAAACAAATAAAATGTATTTGAAATTAAAAAGGAGAAAACAAAACCCCTTGCAGAGCAATTAACCCTTCAAATTAAACTAAACAAAAATCGTTACTACTTCATAAAAGAAAAATTACATAAAATAACCCTTTACAAAACATGTACATATGGATATGGTAGCCAAAGTATACAAATATATATAATAACAAAATAAGTAATAAGAAAAGAATTGATCATTATACAAAACATATGCAAAACAACAAAAAATATACCAATAAAAAGACGAAACTTAATTTAATTATGTTAATAGTATTTATACAAAAATGCAAATAAAATATCAAACAATAATAAAAAACAAACGTACAGTGTCTTGGAAAAGAAGAGCCTCTTACCTTTACTGGGGCCCCAAAAGCAGGTCCTCCAATGCATTAGTCAACTTCCAGCTAGCTGTGATTGTCTGGTACATGATCTTCTGAGTTCAGCGCAAAGATAGTGAACATCTTCCTTCAGCTGCAAAGGAGCATCCATACACTTAAGGAGATGGTATTCCTTCTACTTATAAAATGTTCAGCTTCCATCCATGTGGTTACTTGCTTTTGCCATTGGTGCTTGAGGGCCAGTATTTGCTGAAGTATAGAGGACTCTTATTTTGGTCAAGACTTGAAGAGTAACTCCACTTTTTCTTGCAATAGAGATTGGTTTTGAGATCACTTAGTTGGCAAAGGAAGTATGGCAGCTGATATGTATACTCCCATGTTGATGTCAGTAGTTGTAGGAGTTCTCTTCGCTGTGGTTGGCCTGTCAGTACCAACATTCTGAGGAAGTTGGACTTTCCTGGCACTTGCATGGCTTCGTGAAAATATTTGACTTTGGAATTTGATGTTCCTTCCTCAGGTTGATGCAGTTTGTGTGATGATGTTATTTTCCCATATGGCATCCATGGATGAGACTCTTCGGGATTTTAGGTCATGTCACTAAAGGTTTAGCTGGCTCTGATTTAACAAAGGTCATTATCATTTCTAGGGAGGGCATCCTTGATTGGGCTACTGATAGACTCAGTTCATCTGAAGTGGTGATGCTGGCAGCCAGAACACTTCCCATTGACCCCTCTAGTGTTTGGCTTGCGATCATTGTCTTAGACCCAGTGGTCTAGGAAGTTGAAATCTCTGGAGATTTCAGCACTAAATTGTCTGCAGTCTCAGTTAAAGTCTGCATGTCGATGATTCATTTGGCTCTGACTGTAACTTGGTCAAACGTCAGGTTATCCTTAAAGTCTAAGAGACCATAAAGTAATCAAAGACATCCAGAAAGTTCCCAAACAGATAATTTTCAATGTCTTCACTCTCTGTTTCAGTGCAGGAGCTTGTGATTTTGGCAACAAGATTTAAAAATAATGGTTATTTGAGAAAAAATAGCTAGAAGGGTTAAGAACTCCATCTTAAAGTCAGGATTAAAACGTGAGGTTAATCGAATTCTGATTTGTCAAATGTTTGGACAGAAGTGTAGGTTAAAGTTGCAATGGCCAATTACAACAATTCTCTGGTCTAGGGTTGCATTTAGATATAGAGTGTAAAAACTATTATTGTGATCAGATAACATTTCTACAGACGTGCTTATACTCACGTGCCTATCACCTATACACAGTGTATTCCTTTATCCGTGGATGTCCCAGTCCATCAGCATTCATTGGGTTTTGCATTCAGCTGTGCTCATCACTCTCATCATTGTCATTACAACAGCTAACACATTTACTCTGGAACTCAACTACATTATTTTCACTACCTTTTGGTTGTTATGCAAACACAGCCTAAGTCCAGTAGAAAAGAAGAGGTGCTAAACTGCATATCCTGGTTCCTACATAAATAACCAAAACAGATCAGCCACTACACAGGCACTAACCTTTATCTTTGACCATGAGAATTCATTAGTACTAGCGCGTTTCATTTCCTAATAGAATCTTTTCAGATACAAGCTTAAGATACGGCTAAAGGAAAATATGAAGCACTACTACATGGATGCTGCTTCTTTTCTTTGGTTGTACACTCACATTTTGTATTTATTGAATCTTAATTACACCTTACAGTGAAACAATGTTGAGAAAATATTCAGTGAAACTATGGACTTATAAAAATACTTCAAGACTGAAAATGTTCAATCATAGCCAAATACAATGCTAGGTACACCAAGTTTACATTTGATATAACAGACTCTACTTGTTCGTGGAGTTCAATTTCTACAAGCGATTTCATTTGCTCATAAGTATTTCAATTGAATCCAATCGAAATATATTTCACTACTACTACAGAAAACAGCAGATCGAACTATGTTTTCTTCCAAACGTAGTGTGAGCTTTCCTATTACTAATATATCTTCTATGAAAATTCAGTATCCGCCATATTTATTTATGTCAGTATCAAAACTGAGACATTATAATCGGCATTAATTAGAATAGCAGGTGCACTGTATCTTCAAATAATTACAGTTTACTTCACAGCTCAAGTTCTTAACATCCAGAATAAATCTTCTGTTTCAATCATATGTTGCTTGATTGCTGTATTTTCAGTATAATAAGTTCATTAATTTTATACAATACTCATTAATGACTTTATGTAATGTCCATATACGTGTGGAACAACATATATACATATTTATTTGTACATGTATATTATCATATACAGGTATCTCAATATTACACATCATCGCATACATTCAAATGCTTTTACCATGGTAACATATACGGGCGACATTTCTTGGCATCAGGAAATATGTAATCACTAGTACAATTCAGCTGAACTATGAATTTTCAGTTAAAATTATTTTAACAGGATTGATATTCGTGATGTCACTTTTATTTACATCAGTACACATTCACACCAACTTAGTCAAGTACAATATTCCACAAAATACATTCACTATCCTAGATGGCTGACAACTTTTGTAGCCAAACTAACAAGATATTGTAGCATCATTCATGAAACAATTCGTCTGTTTTAGTTGCTGACAAACAAAAATAAACAAATAAAAATCCAATAAAATTAAGACTATTCCACTCAGATTCGTAACAATTTGATTCATACTCTGAAAAAGAACATAACTACAATACCACACTTGGGGGAGTCTTTTACACATAAAAATGTACTGGAGATGAATATAGCGAACTGTGAAGTATGCTTCACAGAACTTCTGCCATTACTTAGCTAAACAGGGATAGCAATTTTTTACACAATGTAAAATTATATTTTGCTTCCGAAAATTGCCTAATAGTTTGAAAAGTAAGGGTCACAATACCCTTTCAGCCAAATTTTTAACTCCTAGTGATCAACAGTGATTAACTGTGTAATAATTCAGCAACTGTCCCTTGATATCTTTTAGACATATTTTAGTGAAACTCTATTTGATAACTTGGAAATAAAGACTGCAATGCCTTTTCAGTCCTATTAAGCTTGTGATCAACAAACTATTCCAACTTTATAATAATCAAGTGATAATCACAACATGTAGTGTATACATTTCATATGAAACGCTACCTAATACCTTGGCCTGAATTTAGTCAGTGAAACTGCCATTACACATTAACACAGGTATTTGTAACACCCTGATGGTCTCCAGTCTTTGTGTTTTCTAAAGTCTGAAGAATTTCCTGATCAATATCTCTTGGGACCACTAGCTGCAGCACAGGTTAAGAACCATGTCTTGGTAGTTGATGGAGATAGTACAAAACATTTTTTCTACACTCGTATCTGCTCCTACAAGTGCTACACTTTATGTACATCTATACTACCATATTCCTCAATTGGTGATGGCCATGCTTAACCTAGATTGAATGAGATGGAGTAACCATGCTAGCTCTTCCTGGAACTACTTAAACATTAATCATGGTATTCAACCACTATTAGAATCTTACTGTATGACTTAATGTCACTATGGAAAAAGTGGCTTTAACTCTCACATGATGTCTAGGTTAGGACATTCAAAAAAATGGGCAGGGTTTCTCCATGTGATGAAACAATGCATCGCTGTTTCTGTGTTGCAGGCCTGAATGAAGCAGTATAACAAAGTGATAATTTTATAATATTATTATCCAAAATATGATCATTCTTTCCAGATTTTGAAAGCTCATAAACTGCTTCAGCAATGCATAGTCCTCTCAAAGGATGAACTTCTCCCATAAATAATGTTTCAAAAGGATCACAACTACAAGCATTTCTTTTTCATTGTTTAGTTTGTTTTTGTGTTTCGCGCAAAGCTAAACGAGGGCTATCTGCGCTAGCCATCCCTAATTTAGCAGTATAAGACTAGAGGGAAGGCAGGTAGTCATCACCACCCACCGCCAACTTTTGGGCTACTCTTTTACCAACGAATAGTGGGATTGACCGTCACATTATAACGCCCCCACGGCTGAAAGGGCGAGCATGTTTTGCGTGACAGGGATTCGAACCCGCAACCCTCAGATTGCGAGTCGAGTGCCCTAACCACCTGGCCATGCCGGGCCCATTGTTCAGTAACAGCATTCAATAGCTCCAATTCCACTATCATCAGTATCAAACAAGAACTTAGTCTGGCTGTGGATATTCCAACACTGGAGTCTCCTCTAAAGTGCTCTTTCGTGACAAGAGTGCTTGTTCACATTTGCTGGTCCATTCAAAATATCATCATCTTTACTGATAGCAAATAACGCTTTGGCAATTTCGGAAAAATTGGAAACAAAACATCAGTAATATGACACAAAATGAAAGAACTGCAGACTTTGCATTTGGTCACAGGTTGAAAGCCAGTTCCTTACTGCTGTGATCCTTGCAGGGCCAATAGAGACTATATCTGTTCCCGTAATATGATCGAGAAATTTCACCTGCACATGCATGATCAACAGAGACTATATCTGTTCCCATAGTATGATCAAGAAATTTCACCTGCACGTGCATGATCACACACTTACTTAATTTCAACTTCAAGCTTGCTTTTCTTATCCACTGAAGTACCATGCACATGTTTTTAGCAGCAGACTTGACGTCATCGACATAGGCCAGGGACCTTTTCATTTCTAGTACCCTAAGTGCGAGATCCATCAGCCTCTCGAAAGTGGTGCATTCTTACACAGGATGGCATGATACAATACTGGTACAACTCATCTCAAGTATTGAAAGAAATCTTAGGTTTGCTTTCGTCATCTAGTTTTACCTGTCAGTATCCAGATGCCAGATCTAAAGTATTGAATCATCGGGTCCCTTCCAATGTGTCTAGACATCCATCTGTCCACGGGATTAGAAAGACATCAATGTGAGTAACTATATTCACTCATCTGAAATCAACACAGAACCTTAGTACAACCTTCTTCCTGACAATCACTGTCTTCATTTTGTCTACCACGCCAGCAACTATTCCAGTAGCAATAAAACACTGGGATTTCAGACATCATCAGACAGATAACTATACTATTTGTATAATGCTGCTTGCTTTCTGTATAGGAAATAGTGAATTTCACGTGTTGACTCCAACACTTAATTAAATGGTGCCAACAAACTAGACCACCTCTATAGTAAACCAAGGAACACCGCTTGTGTACATTGGGATATTGTGACTCTCTCTGCAACATACATTGATGCAGTACATTGCTCCTGAGCCTGTTCTGACACAGGCAAACTTAGCTAATACTTTCTGCAGTAAGTCCATCTCTAAGATACTAATGCCAGAACCAAGATTGGAGATGACTACCTTCATCCCGTAGCTGACTTTACCTAGATGTAGTTTGAAATGTACATCTATGGTCACATTTAGTTTATCATCATTTGCCAGAACAAAGTCAATGTTAACTGGCCAAAATGGTGACTATACTCAGAATGCGTGATATATATATATAACTAGATCAACCAACTTCCTGGCATTTCCTATATCAACCAGAGTTTCCATCTCTTGCCCATATGTCTTTGCTGGCATATATAAAGTACCACTTTTTGGTATGAGCTGTCTGCTGCACTCTCTTAATTCAGTGGCCATATCCAACTTGGACTCTTTTATTTTTCTAGAGATAAAATACCAACAGCAACAGCTTGATGCTGGCCCTCCTGCATCTGCTGAGCAACCAGTCAAAACTGGTAGCCTTGTCTACTTTGCTGTATGAGAAGGTCTGGACAGTTCACTTTAAAGTAACGCAGCCTTACTATTTCCTTCAACAGCAACATCTAGGCAGAGGCATGACTGGCATAAGCTTTGGCACAAAAATCATGGAACACCCGTGGAAGCCCTGCCCCTTCTACAGGAAGTCAGTGGAATTGTGTCACAGTAATAAGATGTGTTGATGCTAGTTTGCTCTCCGCAAACCTCGAGCTTGGCGTGATGCAGTCACTTGTGGAGGGCAATCTGAGACACAACCACTGAAGTTGCCATTTTGAGCTTCTTCTTCGCTTGCAACCTTTTTGGTTCATTATGTTGAACCTCGGTGCAGCCAAAACTGCCTCCATTATGGTGAAGATGTTTCTCACATTGAAGTGGAGCCTCAATGTCTCACCTTGTAGCCCTTCGATTAATTTTGAGCTGTCCACCAGGAAAAATTAAAGGCTCAAAACAGGTGATTATGCTGAAAACTTGGTCACTTATGCATATGATCTGCACAACTTGAATAGGAAAGCACACCTTCAATGACATCAGCAGATTGTAAGGATATCCTTGCAGAGTTGAAATATTGGCACAACTCAACTACAACCATATTCCCATCATATAGTTGCACCTTGCTTGAATGTTTGATAGAATAAAGGGCTGGCCCATCCAGATGCAGGTTCATCTATTCCAGGCAGCGAACAGCCTGAAACACACTAGTAAATAGTCCAGATCATCTTTTGCTACACTCTTAAATGTCAGAGTGTGATTTGTTAGCTTCTACCACTGTCACAATGATCTGGAATTTCAGCATAAACCTCTCACCCACGAACTCTTACCAAAACCAGGCTGAGATGCCAAGAGTGCAGTGGAATTAGCGTGTTTAAAGATATCTGCTCAAGAATTAGCCTCAGGTCTCTTCCCTTAGGGGCAGAATTGGAAGTTACAATAAGTAGTCTGTCTATCAACTCTACTTGACCCTAGGCTTTTCCATAACCCATGGCAGTATATTTCCCATCACAGATAAGCTCATGACTGCCATATATATCATGAATGCTACCAGTATGACAGGTGAAACAGCTAAGATTGATAGCCATTGTTCAATAGTGGCATTTCCAGTCTCTATTATCTGATCTCGGTTGGCATCAAAAAAAGGCTGGGCTAGCCTGGTCAGGAAATGTCTGGAAGTCCTTTAAAAACTGCCGTAGTCAATCTTGGAGTTGCCAAACGGCATGCCACTGTGACAATTCTCAGTCATCCATGCTTCCTTTGCACTGAGGTTAAACTTTAGGGAAACACCTATTAAGCCATTCTGAGTGCAACAGACTCTGATAGTTCTCCTTCCCAAGGCTGCAGCCTCAGCAAGAAAAATGTCACCGTCCTTTACAGTATTGGTTAGTTTCCAAATTTCAGAAGAGCACTTCTCTAGAGACTCAACAACTCGTTCATAAGTATTCCAACTTGTGGAAAATTCCATTTACTTAAATGTGAAGTTTCAACTCAATAATACAACAGTTCAGAAGAGCATAGGCAAATACATTTGTCTGAAGAAAAATAGAAAACTCCACAAAACAAATTCTATGGTCATGATACCAAATTTTCTCCTTCCTACCAACTGTTACATTGAAATCAAAGAAAGAGATTGGGCACAACGTAAAACACGATGAAATGATTTTTATTTAACAATGAAAAACAATAAAAGGTAAATAAGTAAATTAGTGGTATCCAAGGTATCTCAAACTTTTTAATCTAAGCCTTAAATCTGTAATTTTCTATTTCAGGCTGAGAAAACATGGCATTATATATCTGAAACAATAATGCTATCCTTCTCAAGACGAAGGCGATACCCATGTAATTGTTGGTTATTCCCATCATAAAATAAGGGAAGTTGTATCTTTGAGGTTACATCTGAATTGCCTACAGAAAATATCACTGTCTGTTTGATATAATATACTCCTTTTTACAGGGATATTTTCCATGAGAAAATGAATGTGACACTCTAGTTGTTTATTTATATTATTTTTATAAATATATTTTATTGAAATCCTAATGCTTATATTGACAGTAGTTTTATAACTTGTACATAGCAAGGTGAAGTATTAATATATTATACCTTGGACTTCTCTGAATATTCTAAAAACGTGAAAGGCCTAGCAGAATTTAAAGACAACTTGTACAATTCAAATCAAATGTCTGCATTTATGATAATGCAACAAACTTAAGTGACCCATTGCAATATACTAAATTATGTAGAAAACATGAACACCACTACAATATAAGCGTTACACCTTCATGTTTTCATGCAATAAGATATATTTGATCAGGATTTTACAAACTGGATTGTGGTTATCTTTCAGAATTTTTCATCTTTATCAAAAGAAAAATACTAATAAATATAAGTTCGAATATCGACTTAACATTATAAATATGATTACTGATCATAGGATACACAGAGAAATAGTTCCCAATTGTTTTGAAGTATTTTGAACATTGAAGATTAAAAAATATCCATTACTAATATAAAATGAAAGGGTATATTATATAATAAGTGTTAGGTAATATCTATTTAACTTAAATGAATTCAATAAAAAACATTGTATGTCATTTGCATTGCTTAGGTAAAATTCAACACGGAAAACCTTTGTCTTAATATTTTTTTATTATTAATTGATTATCCCGTACTTACCCACTGATGAAGAAATTTTAATCAATAAAAACGCTCTCTCGCTCTTTTTTTATTAGCTTTATGAATACTTGGTTACTTCTTGTAAATGTGAATAAACATCTGTTTTGGTTTCTGGTCACAAATCCTATTAGATGCAGCTTTATCTTATTACGTAACTGGCTAGCGTACCCGTCCCCTGGACGGAAGTTATGTAAATTCATGATTAATTAAAGGTTATCTTAGGACATGAAAAGTTGCTTCCCTTAAATGTAATTGTAAAACAAATGCAAAAACGCTCATAAGAACTGCAAAACACATAATGTGAATACGGAAATTTGCCTGTATCTACTAACGTTGGCTGACTAACTGTGACAATTGAGAAGCTATCATCCAATATTCCAGAGGTATTTTCAACAGTGAAACTCTGCTCGATATCTCAGAAAGTAATGGTTGTTAAGATAAGATAAAACAAAATATGTGCGAAGTCTTTATTGCTTTGCAATTAGCATGAAACATTTTGCTGATATATGCTATAACATAAAACAAATAGTGTTAAAATCTCATCAATATTATTTTAAACTTAAAAACGGTCTGCGAACAAAACCTCAACTTTTAAATGGGTCGCTGATACTGTTGCATACCCAAATGTAAAAATAGGCGTACCAAAAGCAAAATAGCTAGTGAAAACATAAGGTGACACAAGTTTTCGAGGAACAAACGTAGTTTATGTATGCATAAAAGTCGAAGAGAACCAGAAAGAAATTTTCAAACTACAGACAACAAAAATATATGCTGAGCACATTTCAAATATAATGATTTTATAGCATCAATACACGATTTTTGACTGGTCAAAATGTACAAACATGAGGACTCCGGTCTCCACGGAAAATCGAACCTCGGATTTTAGCATTGCAAGTCCATAAACTTGCCGCTTACCTACCCACTAGGCAACAAACACGAGGAAGGAAATTTATAACCTCGGTTTCAAATATTTGAAAATTTTCTTATCATATCAAAGTGTGGCAAACTATGAAATATTTAATTGTACTTGTCATAAGACATTAGTATTATGCGTATTATACTACTAATTATTATTATATATATATCATTACTTATGCTTTACGACAAGAATAATTAATTATAATCATACTTCGCCAGATTAGAAAAGGCGTTCACACCATAACAGTAGTGAAACATATATATATATATTGATTTTTAGTGTACAGTTTTCATTTACTCTATATTCAGTAGTCTCTCTTTTCATTTTTAAACAATGACTTTGATATGGATTCAGTTATTCATTTGACGCATTTTCATTGAGAATTTGTCATATGAAAGTATGATAATTTGACACAATTATTTTTTTCATGTATCCTTTTACAAATACTTGTAACCTTTACATTTATCTTTTTTTTTCAAATAACGCTTTAGATTTTGTAAATAAAGTCAAGTCACGAGACCACATTATTTTATCAGTACTTTTAAAATGTGTGTCAACATCTCTTACCATTTCTCACCGTACAGAAGCATGCGACAAAGGACTCTCTGTGCTCTGCCCACCACGGGTATCGAAACCCAGTTTCCAGCGGTATAAGTTCGCAGACATATCACTGTGCCACTGTGGAGCTGCATGCGAAGGACCAGACATCACATCTATTAGGTGATTAAAAAATCACCCGCGTCATGGCGCTACTAGGTAACAGTGAACTGGCTAGTTGTCGCCTACAGTTATTATTATTTTGATATAGATCTAAGGACCGTATTCTTGCATTAAAGTTATCAAATTTAGTTTATGCTGTTATCAAAGCTATATTGGATTCACTAAAACAAAATTGTTAACGCGTGTGAAATTTGAGAACCAGAATAACTCAGAGTGTACTTAAAGTCCAACATAATTTAGAAGAAAGTGACGTAGTCGTAGATTCAAATTATTTTAAGGCCTTAGTTAAGTTTCGGTTTTATTGGGAAAGGCAGGTGATAAACGGAACCTTTACGTGATCATTTACAGACTGTGGCCTCTAATAAACGAAGTAAACTGAGCTTATAAATTATTTTAATGCTATGAAAAAAGGTTTTCTTCAGTTTCTGTTCAAAAGCATACCATATACAGAATATTGCAAAAGATCTTTCCAAGCTTTAGTTTTATTTAAAGCAAAAACAAAAAACACCAGCTTTTTTGTGTTTATCTCTGTGAATACTGACTGTATATTTCAAAGGTTAAAGTATTACGTATACAATGATTAAATAGTACTCGTTGTAGCTCATAAGAGAACAATAGTCTGTAATTCGGTCTTTGACCTATCTATTTTAAATTATCACCAATCAGCTAAATGTCATTTCCATTTTTATCATTCTCCTAAATATTTTTATAGCTGCTAGGTTGACTGTACACTCATCAGGTATAAGCTTGTCTGACAACACGCCCAGTTACGTTTCGTATTAATACGCAGCTACTAAAAAAGAAGTGGGATTTGTTACGTTCTATTATGTTTACAAGTGTGGAAATTGGTAGCGGCATCTTAATAAACTGTTGACTGTTTCTAAAAAGAATGTTGGTTATGTTTGTGAAAACGGATCGCCGTGATTTACCGTAAGTTTTATATATTTGCTGATTACGCATTTTATATTCAAATATTCAATTTTTAGATGATATCAGATTCTTACCTTTCCAATTCTCCACAATTGTTTCTATCGGAATGTATGTGCTAAGTTTCGGTATTGTTACAATATTTCTTTCTTGTTTTTATTTTTGTTTAAGCACAAAGTTGCATAGCTTAAAAATATTTCGCTTTTTCTGAACAATTTTGTTTTTGTTTGTTTCTTGTTATGTACAAAGCTACACAATGAACTATCTGTACTGTGCCCATCACGGGTATCGAAACTCGATTTTTAGTATTATAAATTTTCAGACTAGACTTTTCGCTAAGCCACTGGGGAGGAGGTTTCTTAACAAATATTGTTATATATGTGCTATTGAATACTGGGGCATGTCTGGATATTCTTTGCAGTTACAATATAATATATTTCGCGCAATTTCGTGTTGAACAACCAAATATAATTATAGTTGTAGTAGTAGTAATAGTAAGAGCGAAGCTGATAACGTTTCACCAAAAGAAACCATAAACAAAATGATTTAGGAAACTCGGCATGGGTTGAATCAATGTAGTACCATCTAATAATAAGAATTATTCATAACATTAGTCTATTAGGTCGTCAAGAAATTAATGTCGCGTTTTGGAACACTTTCATTAACCACCCT
>NW_013666160.1:89071-89803 GCF_000517525.1 Limulus polyphemus
TTGAACATTCGCCAAAGTACATGATAGTTCTAGAAACGTTGCGTCATAGTAGTCACGTGACTGCTGACGCAACAATATGTTACTTTGTGACTTGGAAGCTGTGTTCATAGGCACATACACTGTAAAGTAATCAAGTTGAATATAGAACAAACTTCAATTAGATTCAAGAATTGCTTTGTTTTGTTGTTGTTAGGCGCAAAGCTACATAATTGGCTATCAAAACCTAGTTTTTAACGTCATAAGCTCTCAAATTTACCGTTGAGCCACAAGCTAGTCCTTAAAGAAGCATTTCATATACTTCCAGCTGAAAAAGATAAAGAAAATCAAGTTATTCTAAATTTAAACAGTGTAAATTTGATAGAGATAGGCCTTTTAATTTAAAAGTTCACTAGTAATTGCAACATTTTGTTAAGGTCGTTTGTCCCCCAGTGCAATAAGTAAAATAAAAGTAACGTCTGCTATGGAAAGAAATTACTTTAACTTGAATTTATGCACAGAAGACATACTGCGAAAAATCAGCAGTCGTGAAGAGAAAAACTTTGATCAAAAGTAAGCTAACCGTATAGAATACACCAAAATGTAACTTCTTGGTCAATGAAACCAGTAATGAATTATAATAGGTTACGGTTTACTCGACGAAAGCTGGCGAAATATTGGGAAGCCAATAGGCCTAAAAATGATTACCGTATTTTTCTTCGGAATATAAGACGCACCCTTATTTTGAAGACAAAG
>NW_013666160.1:90403-117273 GCF_000517525.1 Limulus polyphemus
ATTGAACTAAACTATGCATCCTATTTAAATATATTTACACATGGCTTGTGTGTATATCGTATATATACATACATATATATATACTGTATATTATTCATACCTTCGGTGTATAGGATGCAAGCAGATTTTGACATCAAATTTTGGGGTAAAAAAGTGCGTATTATACACCGAAAAATACGGTATATAAACAAGTTAACTGCAGACGTTTTTTTACTTCCTCTTAATTAAACCAATAACGAATTATAATAAGTTACGGTTTACTCGACGAAAGCTGGTGAAATACTGGGAAACCAATAGGCCTGAAAATGGTTAGATAAACAAGTTAACTGCTGATTCTTCTTAATTTGTCCATTACGGCCTGAAATCAAAAATCTGTATAGAAAAAAACAAAAAAACAACACATTTCAGATCTATCTGCAATTAACTTGTTTTTATAACAATAGTATTAAGTCACAGCCGACCTCAGTTTTTAAATCATTTGGGTTTGCTCCTGTTGCCTTTAATTAACACAATTTTTTACGTGCTTGTTTATTGTGAGAAACAAATGCCTTTGTGTCGGGGTCAAACTTTTAAGTCAACTTTGATTATTCTAAATAAATACATTTTAATAAGATGACTAGAGTGATATTTTTTCCGAAATATTTCATTGACTATAAGTTTTACATGCAGTTTACCAGCTTTGATCTTTTTTAGGACCCTTTAACATTTGTTAAATTAATTTACAATATTTGCAAAACTGGTAGTATATATTTTTTATGTTCAAATTACAAAATTCAACCGTATCATAGCGATTATAGTTCAGAATATATCCTGTGTTAAGAATAGTGGGTAACATGCTAAGATAATTTTTGTTTTATAAGAAAAAATAGAAAAATACGTCTCTTCGGTTGTTTTTAGGTCATTTGAGTTTTGAAAATGGAAAAAGAAATATCGCATCCTGATGAAGCTCGTCCCAGTGAGGACGTTCCCCAATCTTCATTAAGTGATGACTTCGTTTTATCATCTCGTGAAAGTCGTACACCTTGTGATACTCAAACATCAGCAACTGCTACAACTATTCTTACAAAAGCAGAAATTGATTGGTTATACGATCACTGCGATGAATATTATAGTAAGATTGATATTTATTACGTATTCTTAACTGTAAGTGTTCTTTGATTTTGTTTTTCTTAAATCCTACGTAGTGTCAAACATAAGTGAAATTATTAACCATATCTCAATTTCTAAATGTGTTTTCAGGTCCTTTAATATAGATATGCACTAAGGGCAGTATAATTTGGGAATTATCATAAGGCTATAAATGTTTGAATGGGTATTAGTAGCTAGACAGATCTTAGTGTTGAAAATAAACTCTGTCACAAGTTTTTTATGTATTTTAAAATATAAAAAATAGTTGTTTGACGGTAACAATTAAATAATACACATTTTTTAAAATATATTATTTTAGTTAAATTGATTAAATTATATACCGATTTATACATGTTAAAATTATACTTAAAATTCATGCAAATGCTTATAACTTTTCAATTCTATTAAAATCTGTAATTTGTATAGTTCTCAATCTATTATTGTAGGTTAACTGAAATTTATCAACGTAGTAAGGTCATTAAGATTAAGGCCGAAAACATCGCTGAAAATATGGTTAACCAACTGACAAACCTGTATATTCATTATAAGATGCATGCTCTCTGCGTTCTTTGTATTGTAGATCACACTTACCTGTAACTCAGCTTATTTCAGTTTTTTAACTACTCTTTAAAATTAAACCTCGTAAACAAAATAAGATAAAATGTTATATATCAAAGTAACTACCTACATGTTTAATTAGGTAATTTTTAATTTGGGTTATGTATATTTTAATTTAAACTGAAAATTTACTAGTGTTCAGTCGTTCTTCATAATGAGAAAGCAAAATATTATATATATGTATTGAAGTGACAAATCATACAAGTTTTTATCAACTTGTTGTCCTGTTTGCACAAGCGTATTATACTTTTCACCCGCACTTGAAAAACTAGACGAAGTCAGAGAAATAGCTGATTTAATAAGTGTTTAAATAACTCCCAAATATTATGATGTTGCACTTTTGAAATAAAATCAAAATACAATAAAAATATGTATAAAATATATCTGTCAGAACTTTATACTTGTTAATATTTCTACTTTAACAAGTGTGAGACTTATTAAAAATATTAGTATATATATATACATTTTTCCAACAAAAGTTTTTTATTTAATGTGAGGCATGCTTCATTCTCTCTACTCTATCACTTCTAAATTGGGGCGGCTAGCCCTGGAGTAACTTTGCACGAAACTCAACAAACAATGATATTATTACTTACAAACTAAGATTGTACTAAAAGTGTCATTCGCAAATCACAGTTTAAGGGTGTTCGTCGTTTATGTATTTCTGAGATCGACTTTGCCCAGAAAGTTGAATAAATGTCAGATTTCTTTAAAGCTAAAAGTTTTTCTCAAAACTGTATCAAACTTGTCTGAAGAGATTTTTCAAAGATCAGTTATAACAAAGAGCTACATAAGAAGAAATAGAGTGGTACAAATCAGTTTTGACATATCGTCCGAAGAATATTCAGAGCTGCTCTCCCATAATCGAAAATATGTATGAATATATATATATCTACATATATTTCAAAAAGAAAACTTCGTTAGGTGCCATATTAAGGTAGCTAAATGTCTCGTCATCTAATTAGTGACGCGCATGAATGGTTTAACGAGATTCCCACTGTCCCTATCTATTATCTAGCGAAACCACAGCCAAGGGAACGGGCTTGGAAAAATCAGCGCTGTTTTTTCCAAGCCCGTTCCCTTGGCTGTCCCAAAGTTTTGCTTTTATTTTTATGGGTTCCTCCCCCCCCCCCCCCGTGATACCTGAGCACGTGTGTCAAGTATGGTCATACAAGCTTGTGAGTAGAGGGTATGGTAAAAATTTAAACATGGCACCCCTGGGATCCCAAGTTGGAGGCAGGAACGCAAATTTCAATGGCAAATTCATGTTCAGTGTGGCTGAAAACGTACTCATAATTATACTCCTACCATGCGTGGATGATCTTTCGGTGTGTGTGTGTGGGGGGGGGGGGGCGTTTTAACCCATCTTGGTATCTCTTGAACTACCTCTAGTCCACCTGCCAAGTTTGATCCTGCTAGTTACAGCACTGTGGGAGGAGTTAGCTATAAATATATAAACGCGAAGGTACAAACTGAGTTGATATATAGGTTTTCAGTGTATACCGCTCTTTGTGTCTTGCTGTTAGATCATCCCACCTATTAAATTATTTATTTTAACATAGTTTCGCTGATGTCTGTTAGTAAACAATGTGATTTTTTTTTGAATAATTTTCACAAATTATTAGGCTTATTTTATAACACATGGAAACTGTTTGTTACTTAGATCACAGTGATGAAGAAGGAAGTTGAAATATTGATATTAATGTGCGACTATATGCTTACGACTTAAAAATATGTAAAGAAATAAATGAACAAATACTTAATCACAACAAAATAGAAAATTCAGCATTGCTACATTACTAAATAATTCTTTCAGTTGCCTCTCTTAGTCTGTCTTTATTGTTGACCAAAGTTTAGCCAATAATAATAAAACTATATTGTTTAGTACATCTATAATTATAACGTCACTGCGAGTTGGGAAACCGTGTTTAGATAAAGCATTTTAATCTTTATTATCACATTCTACTATGTTGTTGTGTTCTAGAACATATCTCGACCAGTTACCACGATGTAAACCTGACCGCTTTCTGAACAAGTGATATTTCATAGAATGTAGTTGATAAAGAAACTTGTTGGGTTAACATAATAATAGTTGAAGTCATAATAAAATAAAATAAATTTCATATTCTTCCATTCAACGCAACATTTAGTACACACACATGGTAACTTTTACTTAACACTTTCTAGGTCTTGATATATTTTTACTGGGACATTCAACCAACATATTACATGTAACTGGTATTTAACATTTTTAAAGTTGTCTAAGTGTGGAAATATATTTTCTATGCGAAATTCAGCCAACAGACTACATGTGACTGTTATAAAACACTTTCAAAGTTTTGGCATATTTATACTGCCAGATATGCGCGTCATTCAACCAACATACTGCATGTAACAGTTCCTTAACACTTTCAATGGTTTGATATATTTCACACTCTGAGATTGATGGAACGTTCAACCAACATATTAATATATTTCCACTGTTAGATCTACACGACAGTCGATCAACAGACTATATGTAACTGTTGCTTAACAGTTTCTACTGGCAGATAGTAAACAGATGAAGTTATCTGTATTTAGAGCGGACATGTGTTGTGAATAATATTTATGTATGTATGTTTTAATAAATGCACGAGAAAAAAGTCTCTCATTACTTGTGATTCAACAGACAAAAAAAGTTGATAAAATTACGTATCACCAAAAGTTAAAATATTTGATTGTTAAACAAACAAACAAACAAAAAAGCAACATGCGCGCATTATTATAATTTTTCAAGTATTCAACTTTTCTTATATATTGAAATCAATTTTTGAGATGTTTTACACTGTTTTAGTTGACGGGAATGAGAAAGCTGAAAGTAATCACAGACATTCTTTATCTGAATGTGCTGCTACAACAAATTCCACAGACCTGGATAAGTCTTGTCAGGATAATTCAGCCGTTGCTAGAGAAAAAGCTAGAAGAGCTTCAACTGAAAGTTTAAAAGCAGCAGGTAGAAAACTGCGGAAGATAAGTCGAGAGTTTCATTTCAAATTCAAGTAAGAAAACCATTGTGTAAAAACACTTATTTCTAGCGTATTTACTAATAATATTTGTAATACAATCTTATTTTGTTTAGTCTACACAATCTATACAGGATTTGTTTGTAATTAAGCACAAAGCTACACAATGGGCTATCTGTGCTCTGCCCACCACAGGTATCGAAACCTGGATTCTAGCGTTGTAAGTCCGCAGACATACCGCTCTGCCACTGGGGGGGTCTCTATACAGGATGTTAATCTATACTAAAACTGTCTTTCAGGTTTCCAGTTTAATGTTTATTTTGAAGAAAATTTAATTTTTATTTAAATGAAATAAGGGATTTTTTACATGCACGTGACAATTATTATCAGAGCTACTGGTGTTTCTTTATCTTATCTTTGACGCTAGTGAAATTTATATGACTTTTTTTTTTATCAGAAACAGTAGTCTTATGCTATTTCTATCAGTGTAAGAGTTTTATGTTATCGTTTTTAATAAAACTTTGCGCTGATAATTACATTTTGTTTCTATTAGAAGTAATGGAGCTTATAAGATTTGTTCTAATATTGGAGAGCTAGTATGAAATTATGTTTGAGATTCGGTGAGATTTAAATAACTTTTCTTTTAAATTTAATAGCGTCTGTACGTTCATCTGTATCACATCTAGTAAGGTTTATACGATCCTATCTTTGCGTCATCTGGTGGGGGTTTTGTAATCATTCTATATTTCATGATGGGCTTATACGATTCTTTCTACCAGATCTAATTGAGTTTATACGATACCTTCTACTTCTTCTGGTGGGGTTTATAGAATCATTTTTTTATTTTGACAGGAGCTTATGTGGTTCTTTTTTGTCAGATCTAATGGGTCTTGTAATTCTTTCTATCACATCTGATAGAGTTAATATGACTTTCTATCCATTCTAATAGATCTGTATGAACCTTTTTGTAATTTCTAGTGGGGTCTATAGGATCTTTCATTTTTGATGGGACTTGTATATTTCTTCTTTTTATCACATCTAGTGAGACTTTGTTCCTTCTTTCTTTAATATTTTGTGGGTTTTTATTCTTTTTATTTGGGATCTATCAAGATTTACATATTTTCTATCATATCTTGTTGAGATTTGTATTATCTCTTGCATAATCTGTAATGGGGTTTATATGTTACGTTCTACTATAATTTCATATTTGGAGAGACATATACTTTGTACAAACGTTTCCTTCTTACCATTTCTCGAAACCTGAAGACTTTTTCTATACGGTTTTAGGCCAGTTATTTAACAGGCGATAATGCGGCAGCTGTCTCTCGAGAATTGGCCTTTATCTTTATCCTTCTAAGCAGACTATTGTGTAAGTGTCCTCGAAGAATACATGATCAGTCTTTTCAGTCATAAAAAACATATGCATTTATTGATGATTATTCATAGTTTATTTAACTGAAAATGGGAGGATTGTATAAAACTCGTTGAAGTATACTCGTCCTAAAAAATACTCAGTAATAAGTGGCATCTCGTTGAAATTATTCCTTCGAGATTTTCCAATACTTTACAGCCCATCCTTTAATTATGTAGAGCTCCACCTGTCTGCAACTTCTCGCCCGGCTTTTCCAATACTTTACAGCCCATCCTTTAATTATGTAGAGCTCCACCTGGCTGCAACTTCTCGCCCGGCTTTTCCAATACTTTACAGCCCATCCTTTAATTATGTAGAGCTCCACCTGGCTGCAACTTCTCGCCCGGCTTTTCCAATACTTTACAGCCCATCCTTTAATTATGTAGAGCTCCACCTCTCTGCAACTTATCTCCGGGTTTTCCAATACTTTAATTATGTAAAACCCCACCTGTCTGCAACTTTTATGTTATGGAAGGATAATGATGTGTTTGTTTTTACAGTAATATATCTTTTTCAGACGTCGTATTCCCAAACGAAAAGCAACAAATCTTTAATTATTATAAATGAAAAACAAGACTTTCGAACACATTTTTATTTCTTAGCTGAGTGGAATGATTCAAAATTAGCACTGAAGCATATTTACAGAAAAAACAAGCAAACAAGAAACTCCTAACATTTAATATTTTTTGTTTGTATGTAGTTAAGCACAAAGCTACACAATGAACTATCTGTGCTCTGCCCACCACGGGTATCGAGACAATACGCTGTGCCACTGGGGAGGGCTTCTTAATTTTGATTAATTTGACCAGTATTTAATAATTCGTTATTCTTTAAAGTAAAGGACTACAAATGTTCGCAGGGGCGCAAAGAAGTACGTAAAAAATACATGTAATGGCGATTCCAGGATTCTGAAAGTGAGAAGTTAAAAGGGTTGTAGACGGATGAATTTGGGAAAAGAAGGTTTTTTTAAAAGATAAATGAAAGTAAATCTATGGAAGATAAGCGAAGGAGCTTTATTTGAAAGTTGATAATAATTTCTTACCTTCAAGCTCGTAATCTGTTTGTGCTGACTATACCTGGATCCTATGTAAATCCGAAGACTTACCACTGGGGGATAAAAGAAGAAGTAATAATATATTTCAAACTGCAACAGAATGTATTAGATGGTAGTTTGAAACCTTCTTATTGCAGTACAGAATGTGTTAGATGGTAGTTTGAAACCTTCTTATTACAGTGCAGAATGTGTTAGATGTGGTAGTTTGAAACCTTCTTATTGCAGTACAGAATGTGTTAGATGGTAGTTTGAAACCTTCTTATTACAGTAAAACATAAAAATAAAAGAGATGCCGGCTAGATATTTCTAACAAACTTAATTTGAAGTATTAATACGGAAATTTCTGTATATGAATAAATGAAGCTCATGTCATAAATATATTATGTATTTATTATAAGGCTTCGAATTGGAACTGAGTATTGTTAAAATACTTATTTGATGTAGGTTACACTTTATTGGGCTCTAAATTTAATCAAAGGTTAACTATTACAAAGCCCGATTCATAGTATTTCTCATTATACCAACTTCTGAAAAGCATTGACAAATTTCTGTAAGTTACGGTTTGAGTTATATAAGTTATTATCACCTAAGCATGGTAAATACTGTACATTAATCTAATTCTTAAAATACAATTACATTTGATTAGTTTCAAAATAAATATCAGATCAGCTTTGATGCTTACGATTATTTTCTCCATTTTTTAGCCAAGACGCGACTGACGAGACGTAAGGAAAAATCGAATCTACGCATGCCGATGGAAAGGAAAATATCAAAATGATGTTTTAAAAATATATGATCAAAGTATTTTCTGTCGAATAAGTTATAGCCAAGTTTTATTATATTTTTCTTTTTCGGCGCAGATAGCCTAGTTGCTTTGCGCCAATATACGCCAAACAACCAAACATTTCTTTTTTATTTTTGTCACTCTCATTTCTTTCTGCAGTGCCATCATACTTGGGTTGGACAGTCGTAATTGTATGTGCAAGATTGATATGAACAATGTATACTCAATTAATCTTGTTTCAGTTAAGATCCTGTGAAATATTAAAAAAAGAGAGATAAATATAAACACCAGAGTCTAGTCATCATCGTTCAGAGTTACATTTCTTTATATATTGAAAATAACTATTATTTTAATTATTTGTGTCGAACGCGACCCAGTGGTTGGTGTATCGAACTGTGGATCCGAGGCTCCGTGGTGACGAGTGAAGAGTGAATCCCATAATTCGATTAGAGGAACCTACCAGTTGGCGGTGAATGGTGGTAACTAGCTGTCTTCCTTTTAGCCGAGCACTTCAAAATTAGCAACGAATATCGCAAATAGTCCTCGAGTTGCTTTGAGTGAAATTCGCCAAAACAACAAGAATATCTTAATTACCAAATTTGGTTTGATAACAACAACATTCTAATTATCCAACTTGGTTTGATGACAACAACATCTTAATTATCGTGTTTGGTGTGTTACTAAAACAAATTGTGTTAGTCCTCGATGTGTTACCAAATAATTCATAATCTTGACTACAGACCCAGTTTGCCATATAAACAAAAATAAAGAAGACTTCAGGGTTTTAACTTTTGACCAAAAATGTGTTTTGGTGGTGCTATTCATCTTTGTTCATTATAAAGGAGAGGTACAAAAGTAAACTGTAAAACCTCTGTTTTATACATACTTGCCTTTAAATTTTCAAGAAGTTAAGCCTAGCGATTTGAAGATGAAATATATTTCAATAGTTACAAATATTTCTACCCTGTAAAGAATACAGAAAAGAAAGCATAACTGAAGAAGAAAATACTAGTTTTGAGTCAAATATTTTATTCATACACAGATGTTAGGTCAGAAATAGTAAAACGCTGAGTGATATTTTTAGAGAATGCTGTTTAAAATATAAACAAAAACTTCCCTGTTGCATCGAGAAAATTTGGTTTTTATTAAACCTGATTTGTCCATAGAACTGTATCTTCGACGTATTTTGTAGTGTCCTACTAAGTATATAGAACGTTTTCCTTTCAACGAATTTACATGTAGTTGCACGATGAGGCGGTGATTACTGAAAAGTTAAACAGGAATTACTAATGCCTCTTCAGAATTATTTTTCTTTGTGGAAAAAAACTTGTCTTAGAATCTCTAAACTGACATTACTTAAACAAGGGCTAATATACATTTACCCAACGAAAGCCGCAAATGTTTTATTTCACAAGTGTATTTTATTTGTGCTTTCTGGTATGATTACTAATAAATATGTTATAAAATAATTTTACCTCCTAATTTTCGACTAAATATCCTGTAAATATGTCAAGATGCTGCCATACTAAAGTACGGTTTTGTAATTTTTTTAGGCTTAAATATTTTATTTTGATGGTGATTTTGTATTGATTTTGTTTTCTAGAAAATGTGATATGTGTTATAATATCATACAATTGCTCGTTTTTGTTTTTAGAAATTTTACAATATTTATTACTTTTTACACCTTTTAAGGAATTATCACTTGATTTTTCTGTATTATTTCAAAACAGATGCATTGTCAGCTAATTGAAAGAGATATCTATCAAGATATCCGTGAATATATTTTACTTTATTTAATTATTCTAATTTTATTTTTATGTTTAGAGACCTTAAGTACAAAGAAAAAAAAAAGGTCAAATAACTTCACACACGGTCAGTGACAATGTTCTAAGTTATTGTATGTTATGAATGTTGAATGGAAATGAAATTTCATAAAAATGTAATTAACTGCAATTATATAAACAATATTTTTGTCTTGATTTGAATAAGATCATCCTTGTTAAAAAAAAAACACTTTGCAAAATTTGGCCTTTATGTATATATATTTGCCACATTTAAATCAGTCTTCTGGTACACGTTTTGATAAACTTTCCGCAGGCTGGCGCTGATAGTCTTTGTGTAACTTTGCGCACAATTCTCAACAAACAAAAACATACATAACGAGTTCATAAAGAGGGTAGGAGAGGGATATACTGATAAAGCACTGATAATACAACTTTACATGTAGTCAAAGTCGATTATGACCACAGCTTACCATTATTTTGCAATTACAACGACAGTTAATTATAAATTGGAATTTTTTTATGGTTTTGGACTTGAGGCAATGAATAATGCTGGTTGTTTTAAATATTGTTCTAAAACACACATTTACTTAAAATTTCTGAAGGAAGCCTACATATGAAACATTCTAACTAAACATTTATGTTTTTTTAGAAAAAAAAGAAACAGTTACATTTAATTGTTTGCACAACTATTAAAAGTTTCCACCTTAAAATCCCTGTCTTACTAAACCATATAAAAAAACAATGACTTAATTCTGCAAATAAAGAAATCGGACAAAATGTATTTTTAACTAAGTAAAAGAAGCGACATATCTTTTTAAACAAAAAAAATTAAATTAATTAATTTTATTAATTTAGTTCCAAGCGCAAAAGTGTACAGTAGGCTATATGTTCTATACCAACTTGAGGGACCGAACCCTGAGTTACGTTATAAGTCCTCAAGATTACTTCTGAGCCACTGTGTGTGTGGGGGTGGGCAATAACTTTTGTTCAACAGCAAAATGAACACTGCAAATAAAGTATGTTTGTTTGTAGTTAAACACAAAGCTACACAATGGGCTATCTGTGCTCTGCCCACAATGGGTATGTAAACTCGGTTTCTAGAGTTGTACGTCCGCAGACATACCACTGTGCCACTGGGGGGGGGGGCGCAAATAGAGTAATACAAATATATAAAGTTAATGTTACAGTGTACAGGAAAATAATTTTTGGATATTTATAAGAAAATAACAAATATTTTTTATTTTTTTTTTGCAGAGTAATGCCGGGCGTCACTTAGTGGTTAGTATGCTCGGACTGTGAATCCAATTGCCGCAAAACCGCTCTCAGAACTCTGGGACCGTAGGTATGCTACAAGAGTGAGGGCTAAACCCTAGTATTCCTTCGGGAAATAGTAGCCCGAAAGCTTTCAGCGTACGCTGTTGACTAGCTGCCTTCCCTCTAGTCAACAAGTTCAACATTATGGGCGGCTATGTGCAGATAACTCTTGTGTAGCTTTATAGGAAATTCTTAAACAACAATAAAAAATATTGCTGAGTACGTTCACAAATACAACTAAAATGCGCATTGAAACAATTTCCTAAAAGAGTATCTTTTAATTTAATAATACCATTCCAAATAGTAGGTGAATATATGTTGATTACTAATTTACTAGTTTCCTGCTGCCACAAGAATGTATATGGAATTAAACATTCACAGGCTATCCGCTAAAATAAAAATGACATATACAATCTACCACGTTTTGTTCGGTCAAACTGCTTTAGTTGAATCTCGAGCTTCAAACAATTGAGAATAAAATACACAAGAAAACATAACATTTGGGGCAACGTGGGACCTATTGGTCTGTCTCAGCTGTTCCATCATCTAAACGAAACTCAAAGTATCAATACATAAATTTTAAAAAGTCTTAAAGCCAGCCTTTATCATTCATATACTTATCAAGCTTTCTCTTAAACTCACTTAAATTTACTGCCCCTACAACATCCGAAGACAACCCATTCCAGAAGCCAACCATCCTGTTTGAAAAAGAAAACTGTCTTAGCTGAAGATGACTCCTACCCTGCCAAAATTTATATTTGTATCCCCTAGACCTACTATTCTCACTGTTAATTATGAAAAAAAAATATGATGCATCAACACTATCAATTCCATTTAAAATCTGCAACACCTCAATAAGATCCCCCTAACTCTTCTTTTTTTCAAGAGAAAACTATTTGAGAGATTTCAACTTCTCCTCGTATGACAACCCCTCCATCCCAGGCACCGTTCTAGTAGCCCTTCTCTGAACCCTTTTCCAGCAATTCAATGACCTAACCAGTGACCTGTACAATGAAAGTATAAACTCTTTAGACTTGTATTCAATATTTCTGTAGATACAACCTAAAATTCATTTGCCCCACCACTAGCAACAGCACACTGTTTGGATGGCTTTAGATACTGATCAACCATTACACCAAGATCCCTTTCTTTCATGACACTGTTAAGGTTTTTACCATAGAAATTATACTTATAATTCAAATTATGATAACCTACATGCATTATCTTGCATTTATTATAATTAAAACCCATCTGCCATTTATTTGTCCAACTCACTAAACCATCTAAATCCTTTTGTAAATCAGCAGCATCCTCTTTACAGCTAGCAACCCCCAAGACCTTAATATCATCTGCAAATTTAAGTAATTTATTGACCATTCTTTCATGTATGTAATTTATAAGCCTTCATACAACTTTCTAAAAAAAGTGACCAATAAAAAGTCATTAAGAAGCTGCCATTGCTTCAACTGGCTACACGTCTTTTAGGTCAGCTACGTTCCTCGATATGCTACATTACCAGTTCTAACAACGCCACTTGTTACAGATTTTCCCTTGAGCAGGTACCATGAAACGGCGTTCAAATATTTATAGGCTCATTAGAATAACAATCACATAGATATTTATAATGGGATGCGTAAGATAGTAGCAAATGAATGTTCACTATGGCGATTACCCTGATATGCTGCCTTAGCGTTTTTCAAGTTGCCAAGAAGACAATCTACTTTTATCTTAACACATATATTTATAATATTTCATTTAAACTAATAATATTGGGAATGATATATTACAATGGCAAAACTATAAGTCAACAGTTTGTAGTGTTAGTAAATTATGGAATGATTTACTTCATGGAAGGGGTTATAGTCTTAAGTAGACTCTGGAGATGATACTTTATACATCATTTTCAAATTACCGATAGCAGCTGAAGACTGATACAGCTATGGGGTAAGCTGGACGCGACTTTTACTGATGGTCTGTCGCCACGGATAGTTGTCTATGGAGTTTCCATCCTGTTTCTGCCACTTTGTTTATCAAGCATCACCATCATCACCTGTATTCCCGCGCTAAGAATTACAATATAATGTAAGAACTTCAAGAGGTACAAATTATTATGCCCTTTGTCACAGCACAACTGTTACTGTTTCAGAAAATGTTGAGTTTCACAATACATGCTCTGTACATTCTGACAAATTTTAAGTAAGTAAGTAAGGTAAAACATATTACACCATAACATTAAGTATTTCTAAACAACGTGTTACGTTCTGATATACTTTATAGTTTACCTAAAATCGATAAATAGAAACTTTCCAAAATGTGTATTATAATTACTGTAATAATTGACAAGATTTATCATTAATAAACCTTAATGTTTTGTAAGGAATTACGGGTTGAAAGTTTGAAAATATCAATTATTTTGTTAGTCTTACTGTTAACCCACATAGTAAACATTCTTTTTGGGGATACTGTTTTTTTTTTTTTAATGGTCTAGTAGGGAAATAAAGAGAACTTGCTACTGTTTCACTCGTTGCATTGATATGACTGAATTGATAGTATTCATATTTGCATCTTTACCAGCGAATCTTCTCTTATGTAATCATAAGAATAAAGAAACAAAAAATTCCTTACTCTACCAAGAATTAGTTTGTTCGTAGCTGTGCGGTGATAATAAAGTGTATCTCTTGAAGTGTCAGTATATAATTTACACGCTTACTGAGAAATTATAAATCACAATTTTACTCTTTTATTTATAAGTAAGTGTAATCGTCATTATTTACAATTGTAAAACCCCTCTAGGCGGTATAAATGTTGTCTTCCTCCAAACCTGTAGAGGTTAAAAATAAAGATGAAAAAACAACAAAACACCAACAACAAAACACACACAAACAAACACAAAACAGGTTAATGAATTATATTATCATGCACAACTTCGGGACATCTTTAAGCTTACACTAAAGTACGCCACTATATTAAGCTTAAGAATAGCATCATAGAAAACTTAAAATATCGTATAGAGGTTCATTAGCCCTCGTTTAATCGAGGCTACGTTGACTCTACCATGAGATGACTGGAGATCCGGGTTCTGGAAAGTCCTAAACAGTTAGTATCTTAGCAAGTGCAGTGTTCTACTTCATTCAAATACGTGAGTGAGACATCAAGTTCAAACCTAATTTTTTTTTAAAAAGTCTTTCAAAAGGCTTAGGATGAATCCATGTTTCTTCGTGAGGAAACTGGGGCTAAATCTTAATCAGATTAAATGGACCGCTGGTTTATATTAAATCAATGTGTTAACCTTTAAAAATATCGAGTTTTAGGAAAAAAATGTGTAAAACTTCATTTGCTTTAACATTGTTCAGTGCTAAATATAAAGACTTTTTTTTCTTCTCAAATTCAATCCAATACCGAGAAGTATTCAAGTAGGTCGACAGAAACCCTTGTTGTTTGTCAGCCCAGGAATATGGACATGAAGAAGTAGAGCCACAATAGGCACTTTTTTCTTTAGGTAATTAAGGTTGAAAAATGATTTGAAAATTCGGAAGTATTTCGCGCTTTATTGCTTTAGCACCTGTATAATTGTTCTAAAGTTTTGCGTCAGCACTGTGACATAGAATGACAATACAAATTACTTGGTATTTGACACCAAGTTCATTACTACGTACTGCGCTTCAACTCAACAAATGTATCGATGCACACTCAGAAAAATGACAGAAGTCATAATGTTGGACGGTACTAGAATATTAGTTTTAATTTTAAAAACTAGTAATAGCAAAAGAATCAATAATATCTAACAAAGGATGACTTATATCGAAAATTGTGTATTTTGTTTTTAAGTGCAAAGTTAATAAAATTACTATCTGCGCTATGTCAATCATGGGTATCGAATCCCTATTTTTAGCGTTATAAGCTCTCAAGCTTACCTCTGTGCTACTAGAGGGCGATATTTAAAAGATGACAGATTCTGTAAAGCTTGTTTTATTCTCGTAAGATGTGGAAGAAAACAACAAATATTGCGAAAATTCGTTTCATTTTACGATTATAATTAAAATAAGCTCAGTGTATGACTAGTGTAATTCACAATGGAAATAAGCGAGCCTGTTAGAGCACTATTCATTCTTTGTGTAATGAGCTTGTTGAATTTGAGTGAAGGAACTTCGTTATAGTAATAAAAGTAGTGCCATCTGTTGTCGCTGTAAACAAACAACGCAATAAATTACTTCCAGCAAGATTGACATTTAGGGCTTCTGTTTTTCAATTTTAGCTGATAAACACCGATAAAACTCCCTTATACGAAAAATATAATAAAATAAAAAAAAGAAAGAAAATAAATCGTTGTTTTTTTCAATAAACGCCAGAAATTATTATTCAGTTTATTGTATATACAAACTGTGGCTAATGTAATTACTACATTACCTTGGAATATTACTCCGAAAAAAAAGGAAGACTTTTCGTCCGTTAGTGGTAAGTTTGTTTTTATGATTTCATCAGAAATATTGTGCTCTTATAAAGCTGTAACATAAATAGTATTATGTTTTGTATATGTTATTATTCCATAAGAGAAATTAGTATGCGGAGAATATGCTGTATATTATGATATTCATTACAGTATTAAAAGCGAAAACTCCAAAAAAACACCGATTTTAATATGTCTATTTCAGCGTTTCCCAAACTTTTTTTGGCCATAGAACACTTTTCAGTTGAGAAAAAGCTTACGGAACACTAGACACCAAATATCGGAGTATAGAGTATGTTACGCGCGCAGCGCCCTCTAGATTTGTATATTATTTATTTATTTAATCAAATTATATATTAATAAATATTTACATTTTTATGCTTATAATATATTTTAGGGCTCCCCAGTGGCACAGTGGGATGTCTGCGGATTTACAATGCTATAATCCTGGTTTCGATACCTGTGGTGGGCAGAGCACAGATAGCTCTTTGTGTAGCTTTGTGCTTAATTACAATTACAAACAATATATTTTAGGTACAAACCTCTCCACTAAGATATTATGTAGAATATGTATGGCATATGAATATGAAGAATGAAATATTCCTCCATTTATATTCCAAGAAAAACGCTCACAATTTTTTGTTTTAAATTTTAAAATTCAAATCTCTCAAATCATTCCGAACATTAAAGCTACTTTCATACTCACGCTCCCTAGTGGCTCAGTCGAAAGGTTGAGAGCTTAGAACGCTGAAGATCGGGTATAGAACTATTTGCTGGGCACAGCGCAGATTGACCATAGAGCTGCTTTGCTCTTAAACAAGACAAACGACACCCTGTGAATCAGCGGAAAGTGTGAAGAATTATAACGCTAAAATTCAGGTTTCGATACTCACGATGAGCAGAACACGGATAGCTCATTGTGTTGTACACTTAACAACAACCAAACAAATCCACGCTTCTTGTTATTTTTATCCGTGTTAGATCCTCCTTGTGCTTTATGTGTGTGAATAAGGAATGACATGTTAACAAGATTACAGTTAAATTTTGAACGTACTGCATTTTATAGTAGAGTTCGTTTAGAATAATTATACATAACGGTTTTTTGGGGAACACGAACGCTGTTTATAATATATTTTAAGGTCGAGTTCTTGTACAAGTTACTTTCGTCTTGAATTATTTGAAAGTACGAAACTAACTGTGATTCAGTGACTGTAGTTTCAAGAATCATATTTTTAGTAATATTAATTGCGAAATGCTGTTTTGAAAACTATATGTATATATTAATTAAACGTTGAAGTTAGGCTTACAAGTTTATAAATCTCATAACTTTATCAGTATTGTTTTATTTTTAATTATGCACAAAGTTACACAAGGGATATCTGTGATCTGCCCACCACAGGTATCGAAACCCGGTTTCTAGCGTTGTAAGTCCGCAGACATACCGCTATGCCACTGGGGGCACTTTATCAGTATTACGAAGAAAAATGTGATTCTTTTTCGGTATATTTGATAAGACCTATCCAACTCTAGATATTGCTGGACAACAGGTACACCGCTAAACTCGAGGACCCTGGGGCTGGTGTTGTCAACAACTGTAGCTTAGTTTTATATCGTTGGCTATTATGTAATTCTATCACAAGTCACAAAACACTGCATGTTTCTACGCATGAAGAGCGAGTTATTTATTAGTGTATACAATCTCACATACCTTTCCAGATGTACATACGTCCATGATCCTAGGAACCGTACATGCAACCGTTCGTGGCTTATGATAAATGAGCTCTTGTTATTAATTAGCAACTGCTTCACAAAACACTATTATCTTAGTCAGCCGACATCGTAGCTGCAGTTCCATTTTGATTTTGAACCCTAATGTAATCATGATGAACTTTACAACTGAATTATGAGCATAATAGTCTTATGCAATAAACCATGCACCTGATATTGTTAATCACAGACCATAAAGAGACAGTTATCATGCCCGGCCATAGACGCCGAGTTAGCGGGATCAAGGGGGCAAAGTGCCCCCCCCCCAACAAATTCCACAATATGTGCGGTTAGTGAAAAACTACAGTAAATGGAACAAAGTGTCAAGAGTGTTTATAGTAGAGAAACTGGTTTTAACACATTCACGCGTCCTCTTCGATCTCACGTTGTCTTCTGACAGGAAAACTGGTCAACAACCAGGGGTACCGGAACTTAGATTTCTCTTAAGGACACAGGTGGTTAGGAAACTATTTAAGTTAAAGTGCCCTTGGTAGGTGTTGAAATTCGACAGGTTTTTGATTAAGCAATTTTCGAAGATTCTTCTTGTCACGTAGTTATTTCTTTCGTATAAAATTGCTGTTGATTTTTAGTTGAATCGATGGTCAGAAGAATGGCATTGCTTCTGTTGACGTTAAATATGGTATGAAGAAGAAACAGAAACAATGCCATTGACGTTAAATATGGTTTGAAGAAGAATGGCGTTGTTTCTGTTTCCACATTTAACGTCTATGAAGAAGAATGGCATTGTTTCTGTTTCCATATCTAACGTCTTTTTGTGTGTTTGTTCAGAAGCTCATATCAACATTTTTCCGATTTCATTTACACAATCTTTCTCACAGGATTGGCATGGTGTGATATAAATGCCTTTTTTTATCATCAGTTGTTGTTCTGTTTGAAGTTAAATTGTTTTATTGGTGTTCGGATATTTGTCATCGTAACATGAATGGTGGTGTGGATTATACATGTGCTAGTTTTATCATTTGGGCTATGTAATTTCGTATTTATGATAAGACATAATAATGTAAGGTATGAATTAGAGATATGTTGACCCGTTTTCATTTAGACTTGCTTTGTTAGTTTGTAACTTATGATATAGACGAAGAAAGTTAAAGCCACCCCTACCTGTTCTTGACAAGTCGGCGCCTATGTGTTCAGTGTGTATGCTGTTAATACTGTCATATTGTACAGCATACACGGGAGGCATTAAAGTATCTTGAATACGCTATTCTGCCACATATATTGCATGATATGTTTGAGTTTTTGAGAATAATGCTCTGTGAGGGATATTTTATTTGGGGATGCTCTTTGCCTGTCGACGACAGGAGTCCAAGAGAGGTTGCCCCTCTGGCATTCATAGATTCACTATCTTAATTAACTCATTTGGGAAGACCAAGCTTTCCCAAGCCTCATATACGCTCCGCTCTTGATAGCAAAACTTTAATTCCAGCTGGCACATTCTTGTTTATTTAGCACTGGTTAGCTATAGTTAACCATGAGTAATTAATTTCTTCTTTAACCATAAGACGCTGCAAAATTTTCTGGTGAGCTTGTCATTCAATGATTATCAGTTTTGCCAGTTAGCCATTAATTTTCATGTTGTCTTTTGCATTTTCAACGTTTTTAGCTACTAGGTGTCAAAAGACTCTTGGACACTTTTTCTCAAATGCAAAGATACAAGCCAAGGGTAATTTTTCTTAGTTGTATCTTCTAATTAGCAGAATTTAATCAATGGTTATATGATTTCCGAAACTGGGAATATAAGGAACTAAACCGCTGATTTTTTTCATTATTTAGAAATAACGCCATCAACCGTATACCCATGCTCACACACACAAATGAAACTATATTAAATGCTGGTTATGTATCATCCATCCAGAAACTAGCGTCACAACTAGTAATCAAGATGCCACTCTGTCAATCTTGAGATGGACTCTTCAAATCAACCTGCTCATGCAGACCACGTGCACAGTGATGAGTCTCTTCTCAATGTAGATGAATCAAATAGCTATGCATGAATAATTGTAGCATTATTAGCGTTTATAGTACATCATAGTTAGGACTATATGTTTACACACATGTGCACATGAAAAGTGCCAGTGTGGCTGAATGTATGTATATGTTTCTGAAAACATGCAGATACACATGGAAAACATTATAATTCGTACCTAACGGCAAATTGATATTATTTGTTTTGGGTTCACTCTCAGGCAAACAGATTGCCAATGAAATTTGAAATGCTGAGCAACTGAAGCTCTCTATCAGTCAACAAATAAAGAAATAATAAGGGCAACAAGACTTCAGGTGGAAAACAAGAAGGAATATCGTTCTTTTCAAGCACAGTGGTGCAATGATTTCCATTGGCTAATTCTATGTGTATCCAGAAATGAGGTATTTTGCTCCACTTGCTGTACCTGCAAAGCATCTTCTGACTTGAATCTAAATAAACATATTGAACCACCATTCACTACTGATGGACTTAAATAAATTGAAATATTTTCAAGTCATCAGACGAGCGAAGGTAACGGAGGAGTGTGTATGAAGATGCAGCAAAGGAAAAATGGCCGACACTGCTGACTTTGAATACTCCTATGTTGAAACTTCAAGCTGATCGTAGGAATAATTTATTCAAGCAACTACCCAGTTTGAAATGACTTCTACGTGTGGCTATCAGAGGACATACAGAAGTAAAAATTAGTCTGAGGCAGCTGTTGAACTTCAGATTGGAGGACTTTACTGAACTGCAAGACTAGATTAATAATGGATACTATACATCATCAGACATTGTGAACGAGTGCACCACACCAAAGTGCCAATTTACCTTTGCTAACATAAAATGGAAGCTGTTACTAGATGTCCTTTGACTACGAACCCTCTGTCCAACAATATGGACTATGCTCACACATGCTTTCCAGTCTGCCCTTGACAGCTACAACGTGCTGGTCCACAATTTCACTGAAATTAACACAACCTGTTACAATAACTATGTTGCAGATGGAAGATCTGATACCTGTTTTTGGTAGGAAATTGTGTCACCTGATCTTCTTTGCTACTGAGCATGTGTCATGTACACTGCAAGAATAAGACACGACTGTGGAGGTAGGGATGATGCAGTTTTTGATTTAAAAAAATGGTGTCATGCCAGCTTCAAGTATTTCTGTGAAGTAGTCACAGAAGTATGGTCAGATTATCACGTGTTCCAGTTAGATCTACAATGAAGTGATCGATAAAGAAGTGCCGGACCGATTCAAAGGCTTAAACAAGAATCACTAGATGCATCTAGAAAGGTAGAGGACCTGGTGATAAAAGCTGCAAATTGAAAACTACCACAGTTCGATTACACCAACCTGGAAACGTATAACAAACGAGTTGATCGAAAATAAACTATGACGACAGCTGACCTTGCTTTTTTATTTCATAGAAGAATTAAGGAAAGTGTCAGGACCTTAGATCCTTAAGACAGGAAAGGTGGACATCGGCATGTTTTCAGAGTTCGTCAAGCTAATTATGATCTTCATAATAATATATGTCACCACAGCGCCAGTGTAACACTCATTATCACCACTGCGTAGACTGAAAACATATTTCAGATCCACTATGACTCAATGGGGACTAAACAATGAGTCACAAGGAGAGAACTGCTGGCTGGATCTTTTAACAGTTGTCACAGCTAGTGACATAAGAAAGAGTTTCTTTAACAACTACAACTAGTGTTAAGTTTGTAGCTGTATTTGTCAACTCCAAGGTAGAATTTATCTTTCTTATTATAATCATACATACATGTAAAGCGATTTACAGAAGACAGTATTTGAATACATCACGATAACACACTTTGCTCTACATTCTGTTAGCTAGTACTTTTAAAATATTATCCGTAAATTGCAGGATCTTTGAACATATTTTCGATTTCAAATATTTAAAAGTAAATAAATGGTACTTTATAGTAAATCGTTAAATTACATGAAACTTTATTATATATGGTTGATAAAAAATATAATTTTGTGGAGAAGGCCCTACATACATATACCCCCTTACACCTGCAGTGCGCACTTCATCCCCTTCCCAAGCTTGAGGTTTGTGCAGACACCTATGATGTCGACTTAAACTTGCAGATCAAAAACCTAGATCACAGCTTTACTTGCAACAGTTGGATGTGAGAACAATGGAACAATACAAGAAAGTATAACATGAAACGCTTTGTTTGTTTTTAGCAAAGCCACATTGGGCTATCCACTATGTCTACTGCTGGGAATGGAACTCCGGATTTTCCTGTTATAAGTTCATAAACTTACAAAAGAAGAATCAAATAACTGTTTCTGAAGATAACTGACAATATTATTAAAACATGAGGCATTTTAAAATATTTTAACTATCTTGCAGTTATTTTACAAATGCAGAAATGTAGGGTGGTTTATTTCTACTACGAGGATATTTTAATGCCTATAATTTGTCTTAGTATATTAGAGGTGACTGCATTCCTACACCTGGCTGTAGACAGCGAAAGGCAGTAGGAGTTAAAACATTGTTTTGCTCAAAGCACTCAACTCCTAACCCATAATTTGATCTTCCGTAACGGGTAACTAGTTTGATATTTGCGTTTGGATAATGTCTGATAGATGGAATATCCCCAACGTCTTTGGGCACTATGACCACAGACATTTTCCGTTAGGAGTTAGAGGACAATGACAGGAATTGGCCAATGGACGGTTTTCTTTTCTCTTTTGTAAGTCTCACAATACACATCTCGGTTTTGGTTTTCATTGGAATGATATAGGCGAAAAAAATAACGATTAATTATGTAAGTAGTTGCCCGTCATTCTTATAACGCACCAACAACACCAAAATGCAGAGAGCGATTTTACGCAGACGGGACGAAAATCGGCGATCCCCAGATTTACAATCCGGCACGCTAACCATTGAGTCACCATTAAGCAATTGGGCAAGTTAATAAATTACCTGTTGCGTTTTCTATTCAAGCGCATTAAATTTACTGCACGTATTTTGTAAATGGTAATAAGAATGCTTTTTATTTTTATATAAGTCTCTTTATAAAACTCTAAAATGAAATTTATTTGTATATGCTCCAATTAAAGAGGAACAGATGTGAACTACCAAATATTAACAAAAACATACAAATGGTTAGAAGTTTCGAAAGTGAGACTTCACTGCCTGACTTAGCCTCAATGAAGGCAAGTATATACAGCTACAGTCGTACTGATTATCCCTGTAAGAAATATCATCTCCAACACTGGCAATAGCCATTGGTAAAGTTAGTTTTTAGTTGTAGTTTTTAATTCTAGTTTTATGCAAGGTTATTATTTAATCTTAATTTTGTTTTAATTAGTTCTAATGAGGTAATTAAATTCACTGGATATGCATATATATATACGAGAGTACAGTATAATATACGTTTTTCAATACGGAGTTAATCTAGTTAAATAGTTACAATTCCAGCACTGAATTTTGAATACAGAAAAATTGGTGTCGAAAATTACCATCTTCGAAATTATTTTCATCTGTTCAAACAAGTCATTCTTCCTTCCTGGTTAGAGAACCTAAGATCTTAGTTCCGTTACATTAATTAAACCGCTTTTTTCAGGATTCCCCTATAGACGGCAGCACATTTTCATCTCGATGTTTTCACCTTTTCTGAAAACGTATTTGTACAGTTATGGATTTGTGTACTGTTCTTTTTGCTAACTTTCAGTTAAATTCCATTAAAAAAAACTGTATGTAAGTATTACACAGTGATGAAACTGTTGCATAATTTTGAGCTCTTAAAAATACATACAGGTCAAATTGGAATTAAAAACTTTTTTATTGTTGACAGAGGGCGCTATCGGTAGTTGTCAAACGTTTTAATACATGAGCTACATTCTTCTCCCGGTATTTTTCTGTGGAAGAAAGCTCAAAGATTTGGAGGTTAAAGGCTTTACAGTCGATTTTTTCAAAGTATTAAAATATGTCTTAGGATTCAAGAAAAATAACTGTTGAATGTACAGCGCGAATATTTGTTGTATTAAAAGAACCATAGTTTAATCTAGCTTCTTTTGATAACCTCGTAACGAACCTTTCGTGTGCTATGATAGTAATTTGTATGGTTCAACATTAAACAGCGTAAGTCGAAGCGCTAAAGACTTTGTCTACCGTACCGTTACCTGTAAGTTATCTTTTATTATAAATCACTTTTATCGTAATGAACGTTTATAAAACATGTTGTGTCGAAATATTGTATTACTATTAGTATCAGAACTGACATTTCTATACATATATATATTTATTTATATATATATGTGTGTGTGTGTGTGTAAGTGATAAATCCAGACCTTTCCACCGGGGGAAGAGAATGACTTACAATTTAAATTCAACTAAATGGAAAATACTTTACTTCAGGGGGGATTTTTATGCACAGGGGGATTTCTAAACCCCCAGAATTCAACACTGGCTTGTGTGTGTGTAGTTGCTTAGGAAGAATCTTTGCAGTTACTATTTTCTATATTACACATTTTTAACTTAAGAATGTGAAGTTGGTTTTTGGAAAGGATATATATATATATATATATGTGTGTGTGTATATATATATATATATATTTCGACAATGGTGTGAAATTTATTTTAATATCAAAGCGAACTAAGTTATATGTCTTTGTAGTAAGTGTAATGTGTACACAATCAACTAAATAACTGAAACGGGTGAATTTTTTCTGCGCTTGCAGGTAAAATATTAAGGTCTAAGAGCACCACGTCATTTTATTTATTTAGAGATTACAATTATTTATTTGTTTGATCAAAGAAAGTAATATAATTATAATAAATGCATGTAACAGTGTGTAGTATTCTCAAAAACATCCACACCGTCGTTGATTTCTTTACTCCATTTATATCTGTATTCATTAATGATATTCTTCATTCCGGATATTTCTGTGTTCACTAATGATATTCTTTATTCCGGGTATTTCTGTGTTCACTAATGATATTCTTCATTCCGGATATTTCTGTGTTCACTAATGACATTCTTTATTCCGGGGAATATCATTAGTGAACACAGAAATATTCATTCCGGGTATTTCTGTGTTCACTAATGATATTTTTCACTCCGGATATGTCTGTATTCGCTGATGATATTCTTCACTCCGGATATATCTGTATTCGCTGATGATATTATCTACTCCGGATATATCTGTATTCTCTGATGACATTCTTCACTCCGGATATATCTATACCATACACCGCCAGATTGCGAGTCGAGCGATCTAAGCACCAGGTCATGTCCAGAGAAAAGTTTGCCCCTGATAAAAAAGAAAAGAAAAAAGTCCACCTTTGAAAGCGTTCGGGTTATTTGGTTTAAGTTTATAGCAGGAATGAATAAAAATACATTACTATTTCATTACCTTTCATAACACTAAACACTTTTAATTCCTTTCATAATAATACTTTTAAATCCAAGTTTCCGGTGTTTTATGAAGTATTACTTAGGGGAAGCAGTTAAAAAAAAGATAATTAAATTCTTATATGAAAGAAATTTCCGGCAAAATATAACGTTATAGAAATTAATTTTTTTAGAGTTCCTTTAACTTTTATCACTTGAAAGCATACATATATTAAAAGTTTTACCCTGTGCCAATCCGATTAAAAGTACATGTGCTTACATATCACTTCCGCAATGTATGCATCATGGTATGTATTCTCTTGTTATCGTCTCGTTGTATTAACCTTGCACACAAAGAGTGGGCAGGTACGAGGTAATTTGTTCTGCTACGATCATATAAAATTCCATTAAAATCATTTACAAATAAAATACTTTAGTAAGAAGTCGTTGCCCTGTTATGCCAGTGTTTTATTGCTATTCTTCTGTGTCCGGCGGCACGATAAATGAATAACCGCAGCTGTGTTACCGAGGTCATCCTTCAGTAGAAAAGAGGACACAACAGTCTACCTAAACAGATTCGGGACACAGACACGCACTCCAGTTTTGAGTAACTAGTTTTTATAACGCTCGGAGATGGGCTTGCACTTGGAAAACGTTGTCATTGGCCTTATTGTGTACTATATTGCGTTCAAAATTGAAAATCGATTGAGAATAATTTTTCTGTGGGTATGAATATATACCTATTTGTATGTTAAATCTGCACCACCTGTCTCGAGGCTCCATAAGAATTAAGGAACTATAAGCCCTTCTAAATAAATACTTTAAACCTTCCTTGTAGAAGGCGTCACGGTCAAAATACACGTGGCTGCAAGGTGATTGTTAGGTTTACTGACACTTCAGCTTTAATCATATAACTGATATCAGTGTTTTCACGTGAAATCCCACACACGTTAAGGCACGTGGCTGTTTCTTGAATCACGTGTTACTGTAGGAAAACATGACTTGAAATTCAAGTTTTCTTAAAGCTTGTAGGATCTATAAAAGCAGGGAAATAAATTCTGTATTATTTCTCGTTTATAACCACGGGTTTCTTTTGTTTTAGGCACTGAGAGACGAGATAAATTATCGATTGGTTCGTGCAAGAATAGTTGGCATGAGGGGTTTGGGAAGCGCAAAATTTATATCGACGTTTTGAATGCCGATTGGCGCACGTAGAGGTGCTAGCAATAGGACTGTCGTTGAATGTCATAGAACAAAATAAATAGATAAATATATATGTGTTAATTTTTGTATGAAGTCAGAGTTGTTTCTGTTGAAACCATGCTGTTACGTTTGCCTGCATGAAGTATTACGGCATGATTTACATTAGAAACACTTCTTACACAATAGTGTTATTATGCTCTTGCGAAAATCAATACTAACTATTGTGTCACTTGTGGGAGTAGATTCGTGTTTCAGTATGTTCATTTTTTTTTTACCTGGCACATGGCCTGGTAATTATGGCGCTTGTCTCATTATTTACGGGTCGCGGGATCGAAACTCGGCACAAATATGTTCGCCCCTTTCAGCCGTGAGGGCTTTATAATGTAACGCACAATCCCACTGTTTCTTGGTAAAGATTAGTCTAAGAGTTGCGGTGGCTGCTGCCGGCCGCTTGCCTTCCCTATAGTCAACAGTTGAAAATTAGGAACGGTGGCAGATAGCCTTAGTAGCTTTGTCATAAACAAACAATTCAAGTTTATGGCAAGAATAACCTAAAAGTAATTCAATATATTCATTAAACGTAACCAGTAATATAAAGTTACAACTTTAAACTTAATGGTTATTATGTTTTAAACTTCTATTTGTAAAACTCGTTGCTTAGCAACATATATTTGAATACAATCTATACAAATAAACGTCAATATATGTGTGTATCATTCCTTATACGTTCCCACATTTCTTGATCAATCAGCACAACTTGACACAGTGATAAGAGATGACATGAAGGGGGGGGGGGGTAGCTCATTTAATTTTTTATTGATGGAATTCGTGAAAACAGTATGTCTTTCTTTTCAGTATTGGTACCTTTATCTGTTTTTGTTTCACTTTTGATGTTTATTATGTTAAGAAAAAATATAGAAGCTCAATTTCCTATCCTTTGTTACAAACGAGATTTTAATTCACCCGTCCAACGACGGATACTCCATCTAGTA
>NW_013666160.1:117895-118985 GCF_000517525.1 Limulus polyphemus
AAAGTAGCAAAAGAAAGAAGAAAGGGGGGGGGGGTAGCTCATCTAATTTCATATTGATGGAATTCGTGAAAACAGTATGTCTTTCTTTTCAGTATTGGTACCTTTATCTGTTTTTGTTTCACTTTTGATGTTTATTATGTTAAGAAAAAATATAGAAGCTCAATTTCCTATCCTTTGTTACAAACGAGATTTTAATTCACCCGTCCAACGACGGATACTCCATCTAGTAATTAATAAACAAACGTATTAATTATGTCGGTAAATAGATGAGATTCTCTGAACATAAAGAACACGGAACTACAGTCTTCTTCAATTTTCGTTGATACACAAGTATTTTAGAAAAAAGTTTGAGTCTCTCCAGCTCTCCGACTACTTGAAGTAATTATATTTCTTAAATGTAAAAGAATTAACTAACACCACACATAAAGGCTTTGTTTATATACACACACACAACACGCTTCACGTTACAACTCACATAACCGGATGGTGCAGAAAACTTGAGTGCTAGATGTAGCTATAAAGAACTGGACAATTTCATGCCTTTTTTTCATTATTTTTTGTTATGAAGAAGTATAATCGTGTGGGTGTACGGACATAATTTAGGCCAGATGTACGTTATTAATAACTCGACATTCATCAACTCTGATCTAAATGATACTAGGCAGTGAAGTAGCGGATTGAAATTCAATTCACTAAGTTCGAGACTGACATCTCAAAACTGGTTTCATAAATATCTTATATTAGCCACAACAGTTCTTACTTTTATCCAATTAGGTTTGAGATGAAAGAACTAGAATCACGCTGGTAAATAGGCTTATTATTGTTCTTGACTTTGATGTCATGACATTTTCAATAACCAAATACCAGTATTTATCAGTTAAATTATCTGATTTACTTCAATTATGTGAAATTTTGTAATTTGAGGTAACAAAGAAAATAAATACTTAGGAGTATCTAACAGAACCGACCATCCACTACTTAAACCCAGGCACTCATCCATTCGTTCACATTCTGAAACCACAGGTCACAATATTTCATTTACTTATTTCTCTGTCATTATTACAGGATCTTCAGACCTTGAACTCTACAT
>NW_013666160.1:119641-121278 GCF_000517525.1 Limulus polyphemus
GATTAATGATACTATAGTGGTGGTTAATAAACATCTTTGTAACAATATTTTCAGATTTCTCTGAAGATGGAATAAGTGTGTTCCGAAACGTTCGAACCTTGTTAATAAAATATTTTGTGTTTTGTCAACCGTCTATATCTTCATCATGAGTACTTGAAATAAAACCTCTGGAACTTAAGTATCTGTATCATGCATCTGATTCATAAAAACTTTTCGTGTGCGTATTACATTCTTTTTCATTATATTTTCATAAAATTTTGTGATTTGTCATGAAAAGTTGTTAAGGAAGGGCAATCATAAATTAAACTATCTCTTACGTGGTATATATATATATAATGGTACAGATGGGCCAACATGCACTGGTTCATGAAAACACCGAAGCTATATTTCTTATTTTATTCTTAGGAACAATATTACACAATGGGTTATCTGTTCTGTGCGCTCTACTAATATGGAAACCCAAGATTCAGCGTTATCAGTACTCAGACTTTCCGTTGAGCAACGGGATGATGGGGGCGGGCAAAGTTTTGTACAGAAAAGTATCTAAATTAAATAACATTTCAAATGTGCCCACGTTATTCTACTATCAAGCAATGCTTCTTACAGAAACTGATAAATCAGCATTTTTTTTCTGTTTCTTTTCATATGATATTTCTCATAAGACTCACCATCTGTGTGTCCCGGGTTCGAATCCCCGTCCCACCAAACATGTTTCTCCTTTCAGCCGTGGGGGCGTTATAATGTGACGGTATTTGCTGATAAAAGAGTGGTCTAAGAGTTGGCAGTGGATGATGGTGACTAGCTTTCACTGCTGAATTAAGGACGGCTCGTGTAGAATTGCGCAAAATTCAAAACAAAGAAACTTAATTTCAGGATAACAGATCAGTAAAATAAATGTGAGGGGAACCTACTCTGAGGCATTTACCCCAGAGGCAGGCTTACCCCAAGGAGGGGTAGTTAGTCCTATTTTATTCATCATGTGTGTAAGTAATATGCCTCTAAAAGACCCAATTCAAGGTTGTGCATCACAATTCGCGGACGATGTTGCGATCTGGAAAAGTGCCCCCACCCCATCCGTAGCAACAACAAATCTACAGCCAGTACTAAATAATATAGAAGAATACTATCAAAAATATAGAATTAAAAATAAACGTCCCGAAAAACCAATTACCAACCTTCTCAAGATTAACAAAGCACCAAAAAAGATTAACCTAAACTATATATGAATGGAACACTTCTCCAGACCTCAACATCGTCAAAATTCTTAGGATCAACATTCGACCCAAAACTGACGTGGGTAAAACATACAAATAATATATTAACAAAAATACGGAAACGTACAAATTATGCAAGAAGTCTGACAGGCAAAACCCAGGGAACATCACCTGATAACATTATTAAAATATACAAAACATACATACGTTCACTAATAGAATATGCCAGCCCGGCATGGATAAACATAGTTCCAAAACACATAAATAAACTACAAACAATACAAAACACAATAATCTTTTCTGAAACCCACTCAAAGGATCCATCTGTCAAGGCACACTCGTTCATCGCCATGATCATATTATGGGTCGGGCCCGAAGAGGTGTGGCAATCGCCTTCCCGTGAACCTACATTCCCTTCTGCAG
>NW_013666160.1:121305-123047 GCF_000517525.1 Limulus polyphemus
CCGTGAACCTACATTCCCTTCTGCAGTCCACTTACCCTGAGCATTTGGTAGCCACTGTTTACTTCCCATCTCTTATCATCACTATTGCAACTATTTACATTCGTCCCGGAGTTCCCTTGCCCAATGCCTTTCTCTTCTTTCTGGACCACTCTTTATGCAGCTATGTTCTTCTTGCTAATGTCAACTACCACAGTAGGACCTCTGCCGAACTTGTCCATTTTCAGTCCTCCTTTTGTTCCCTTTCTGGTTCTTTGCTACCCCTGCCTGCCCTTAGTCGTCCAATTTCTCATTCGTCACTTGATATTGTCTTTGTTTCTTCCAACCTGGTTCCTTTTATCACTCTCCAGATGTGTCCTCCTGGTGGTAGTAATCATCTCCCCATAGAACTTTGTGTCCATTCACAGTCCTCGTCGGTTCCTCGTGCTCCCCGTCAGAGTAACTTAAATTTTCGTTCTGCTGACTGATAATCTTATGATTTACACATTGCTAATGCCATACCAGATACCAAACGACCTCTTACTATGCCAGAAGATGTTGACTCCTTCGCCACCTTACTCACCAGGCCTCATACCGACTTCTTCTTCAGCTCCCCATAAACCAGCCTTACCTCGTAGAGCTGTAGATCTATTACATTACTCTTCCACTTTATTGCGTGAATACCGTCGGTTTCATGATCCTTTGTTGGTGCAATGATCCCAGGGTCTTCAAGGTACTGCCCGTAATTTTGTTTCGGCAGTCTGACGTCAGCAGTGGCATCAGGCCTGAAACAAACTCGGTCATTCCTCTTCTTCCTCGCACTTCTGGAACCATTTTAAGCTGCTCATAGGTCAACAATGCTCTCCCTCCTATCCAATACTTGTTGATGGTGCTGCACCTTCTACATCTTTGGACAAGGCCAACCTTTTTGCTGCTTTTCATGAACAGAACCTTCAAGTACTGGAACGTCATATCTTGACTACAATGACACTACAACCATCGTTAACTCAATCATTGCCTCCCTCGTTGACTTTACTTCTAGTTCTACTTATGTTGTTGACAATGATTTCTTACATGCACCCATTACTGCAGCTGATGTCTGGAGGGTGCTGAAGAACAGTCGTAACTCTGCCCCTGGTCCTGATGGCATCACATACTGCCAAGTCCGTCATGCCCCTCTGCAATTCCTTCGACTTCTTGCATTGTTCTACACCTTTCTTCTTTCCTCAGGATTTTTTCCTGATTCCTGGAAGTTATCCACTATCCTCCTTTTTTTGAACCCGGGTAAACCTGCCTCTGATGTTAATTCTTATCATCCTATCAGCCTCACTAGTGTTTTCAGTAAAACCTTTGAACGCATCCTTGTTGCCTGTCTTCATCAATACATAGGTGCTCACAACCTTCTGCCTCGTACACAGGCGGGATTTCGCCCACGCCTTTCTACTTTGGATCAACTTCTCAAATTGCTGACTCACTTCCCAATCATTTCAATACTCGAAGACCCTCCTGCATGCTCCTGTTTGATTTCTGGCGTGCTTTTGACTCAGTTTGGCTTCAAGGTTTACTCCACAAACTGCATATGTTACACTTTCCTATTCCCTATATTCGTCTCATATCCTCTTTTCTACACAGGCGGTGCGCTGCTATATCAATTGATGGGATTCTCTCTCGCACTTTCACACTACATGCTGGAGTCCCACAAGGATCTGTGGTGTCTCCCCTTCTGTACATTCTCTGTGTTGCTGATATGCCTTGTCCCCAGCCCC
>NW_013666160.1:124035-127261 GCF_000517525.1 Limulus polyphemus
GTCGAGTACCCTAACCACCTGGCCAGTGCCGGCCGGGTTTTCCGCCTCCTGTGCTGATTTGCACGCTCACCCATCTATTATTCATTTACCCATTTTTCTTTTTTCGTCGCTTGGCTTACGAGAGGGCGTAACCCTCTACCGGCCCGCCGGTCCCCCCGGGATCGGAATGAAATAATGCTTATGTTGTGTTGTTGATATTTCATTGGTGATAGTGTCCAGGGTAACTGATGAGGAGTGGAATTCTCCGAAACTAGTCTGGCAGAATAAACCATTCCAAGTTTTTACTTGTTGTTAAACAAGTGTTTAAACAACTCTATTCAATTAGTCCATTGTATAGTTTTTCACTAAGAAAACAGCCCCACCAGCGGTATGTCTGCGGATTTACAACGCTTCAAATATCGATAGAATGGTTTCTTTTTTGTGAGTGTAATACACTTAAATGAACCATTTCGATATACAATGGACTATCTACACTTTGTAAATCTGTAAACATTTACCGCTTACCCATCGGAGGAGGTGAGGAGAGTTTTGAGTTTCTAGGGTTTGATAGCGCTTATTTAACGTAAATGCGAGTCCTTGACATGTCATATCTGGATGTCTTAAATTTTACAAAAAAAAGGTCGGCCATTTTAAATTGAATACAAGCAAAGAAGTGTGTAAACAGTAAATGAAAACCAAACTTAAGTAACTAGACTTGCAGGAAAGTTATCGTGGCCGTAGAAAAAAGTTTTCAAGATTTAGATTTTTATGATATTTGAAAAATTGCTAAAGGCGAGGTAGAACTTTGTAAATTTAAAGCCGGCTTACAGCTTTCATTGTATTCTTTTCTCCTTCTAGTAGCCATTTTTCGCTCATATAAAACTTCCTTTCACGTGGAATGACTTAATATCAACGTATTGTTTCTCATTGTTGGATTTTTATCCCCTTACGCCACTATGAAGAGAGTAATTATCTATATAATAAGGATACGAATGTCTGCTTAATATTGTTGGAAATCTCATTAAATTGTTCACGGAAATTTTTGGATTATTTAGTCGTGTGTCTGGTTTCAGTAGTTTTAGTATTTGAGGCAGTATAGTTTTAGTTAAATGCCCACCACATTCAGCAGTTATGTTTACAAACATTGCTAATACAGTTCTCAATTTTGATTAATATTTGAGTGCTATTTGCCTTCAAGTATGGGCAACATTAGCTTCGTTTATTTGTGTATTGATATACGCAGCTGAGGTATACAGAGAGTAACCGAGAAATCTCTTTCCGTGACTTCTTTATATACCATATGTAAAAGGGCGTATTGTAGTTTCTATAAATCCGTGAAACTACAGGATGGCGCTGTTCTGCGTACCTGGTGCGCTCCAATGACCTTCACCCTTCTCCGAATCCGGGAGCCGTGGCTGGTGTTTAACTTGCTTCTTAGAAAAGACGTATTAATATATAAACAAAATACTTCAAACTAAGGAAAGATAAAAATAATAAAAAAGAAAACATAAATGGTTCTCAAGGAAATTTTTCCTTATATAATCAAAGTGGGAAATCCCTTGTGAAAACCCACCAATAGCTCAGCGATAAGTTTGAGGGCTTATTCACTAAAAATCGGGGTTCGATACCGTGGTAGCATAGTGAAATTTGTTGTCCTCTGTGCTATTTTATTTTTCTCGTATAAATAAGTTTAATATTTCTGATGACGCAACGCAGACAACGTGAGTTGCAAGTCTAATTGCACATTTCACTTTAATAAAAAAATGTTATGCCGTTGAATAATATAATTCTGTAATTGTTAAAATTAGCATTTCGTGGAATATTATTTCGTGTTGCACCTACAAGTTTATAATGACTGTGTGATACAACAATTGTTGTGGTGTAGTATCACTTTTTTTAGGCATTTAAGCCTATCTGTATAATAAGATTCGGTGTCTATGTGTGTGTCACGTTACTCCTCATAATCCCCTGATGGGACAGTGGAAAGTCGTCAGATTTAAAACGCTAAAATGAGGGATTCGATTCCCCTCGGTGGACACAACAGACAGCCCGATGTGGCTTTGCTATAAGAAAAAACACATACACACATACATACTTCTCCTAAATCGCTCGTCTCATCAACTTCTAAGTGGTGCCAAACGAATCGTCTCAGTCCCGAGGTTTGCACAAAAGTAACAATTTTCACACAATTCCTAGGGAATCCGGGTATTTAGCGAAAACACTTTTACGGGGATTCCCCGAAAGCGGGCCTCAAATTTGGCATTGAATTACATTAAAGCACGTAAATAAGTAGGCCAACTAATTACCGTTCATAACTTGGTTAAAAAAAATAAATTTGCATTATAGCGGCCCTGTAAAATGTGGGCCATAAGCCCATGGGTTTCCTATTAGGTTTATAATCATTCTGTCCCATTATCGTATTTCACATTATCCCTCTTTCTACAATGTTATAGATACTGCTGTATCATTCTCCAGAAACGATACTGTTGATTGTGAACTAGTGTAAACCACTCTCATGTTTTTCTATGTTGAACACTGAAAATATCGGAGAGTGCTCAAGCACTCTCTATGTAGGGATGGCATGGATATCCATATTAAAGCAATACAAGAGTCATCTGGATTTTTTCTCTACAGGTCGTCAGAAGCTAAGGTATGAAGAGCTACCTGGCATAGTAGATCTATCTATGGTGTATATGCCGCTTTTCAGCTATCCAGAGCGTCCCAAAAGTCGAAAACAGGCAAATAGCCAACATTGAGATTTCTTATTTTCGCTCATCATCATCTTTCCCCAACAGGCTTAGCGCCTATCTAGTTCTAGCGATAGAGCAAAACAGTCTTCACGATCTTTGAGTACCTATTGTATTATTATTATTCTATGCAAAATGTATAAAGCTTTAGAATACACTCTGTAACCCAGTAACCCACATACGCCATCTTATAAAAAAGTAAACAAACAAGTAATGTAGAGAGTTTATTATCTATGTAAAGGTGAGACAGCTCAGCCTACTATGTGATAATTAGCCGATCAAGTGATATGTCTACTTACATCCCTACTATGTTTAGTTTTTTTCAAGTTCAGTAGACCAAATAACTTTTATTTAGCGATAAAATTTTTCCTATTTGTCAAATTAAGAGGTAGTACATGTTCAAGTTGAAACGTCAGATTTAGAAAAATATGAAATACTTTAGAATTGTTGGAGTGCTAATTCCCTCTGTCTATGGATATATGTATCTCTGTTATGGCCCG
>NW_013666160.1:128252-131166 GCF_000517525.1 Limulus polyphemus
AGTAAATGTAGGGATGAATAATATCAATCCTTCAAAAACAATCTAAACAAGATTGTAAGGATGACATTTGCATCATTCCTACATAATAGTACAGGCAAGAATTAACATATAGTAATATATATATATATATAACTATTCAATCACAATTAATGTTAATTTATCCTATTTTTGTCTGTTAACATTCTACTAAATTGTGTGCCTGTGCTATTATGTAGAGATGATTATGTAGAAGTTCTTACAAAATGTTCGTGTTCCGTTAAAAAGCTTAAGTACAGGGTTAAACAGGAATTACTAGCCAATAATAGGTAAACAATAAATATTATAGTTAGAACCTCATTGCATTTAGAACTTAGTTATAAATACAACCTTCCTGTGTTTACTGAAACAGTACATTAAAGAAACAAGCAAACAAGTAAAGAAAAAAGGAAGTAAATGTGAGGATGACTAATATTAATCCTTCAAAAACAATCCAAACAAGATAGTAGGGATGGCATTTGCATCATCCTTACATAATAGCACAGGCTTGGTTTGTTTTGAATTTCGCGCAAAGCTACAGCTAGCCGTCCCTAATTTAGCAGTGAAAACTAGAGGGAAGGCAGCTAGTCCTCCCCACCCACCACCAACTCTTGGGCTACTGTTTACCAACGAATAGTGGGATTGACTATCACATTATAAATTCCCCACGGCTGAAAGGGCGAGCATGTTTGGTGGGACGGGGATTCGAATCAGCGACCCTTAGATTGTGAGTCAAGCGCCCTAACCACCTGGCCATGCCGGGCCAATTGCACAGGCAAGAATCAACATATAGCAATATATACAGGGTGGGCCAAAAGTAGGGTTACAGTTACTCTATTATTTGTTTCTCCTTCACAATCACGTTTTAAATATACTTGTAAATCATAGAAAATAATGCTGAAACCTTATTTTGAAGGTGGACACTTTGAGCACTTGAGAGATTAAATGTTTAATGTAAAATGTCTAATATGTAAATATAATGTATGTAAATAAATGTCTAAATTTCTAATAAAGGAAAAATGTTTAAGTGTTAACTGTAACCCTACTTATACATATATATATATACATATAACTATTTAATCACATTCGAGTTTAATTTATCGTATTTTTGTCTGTTAACATTCTACTACACTGCGTTCCTGTACTATTATGTAAGGTCGATGCAAATGCCATTTCTACATTTACTTCTTTTTTGAAAAGTTTTTTCTTTACTTGTATATATATTTACTTTAAGTGGGTTTATCGTCATCATAAATATTACGATCTTGCTGACAGCAAATAAAATATGTAGGTCTTAGTGCAATTCATAACAAAAATGTGTTGTGTTGGGGAGGGGGGGGGAGGGGGTCATCAGGAGTTATTTCCATGTGATTACCGACGTTTCGCATTTCTGTCAAATCGTAAAAACGAGACATTCGTATAATAGAAAAGATAACTTCGCCATACATTCAGTGCACGTTAACGGAGGTGCATGAATATAAAAACTATATGTTTCAAATAAATGGAGGAAACTGGGAAGTTCTGTTATATAAGAAAACGTGCAAGAGAGATCCCAGAATCCCATCACAAACATCCTCCTCTTCACTGAAATCTCATCATTTTGCCTGATATTGCAAATGAACAATTCGGCGCATGATCGTTTTTATTATGATTGTGTGAAAGTGTTCTCTGTGAGATTAGTATTCCTCCCCCCCCCCCTTACGACGCTAAAAATCAGATTTTGATATCGCTATTTGCGCATAGCCGTCCCTAATTTTGAACTGTTAGATTAGAGGAAAAGTATGTAGTTAATAGCACCAACCTCCAACTCTTGGGGCATTCTTGTCTGGTTGAACAGTGGGATTTGATCGCTCTCTTATAGCGCACCAAACGCTCTAAAGTGCGGAGTAGTGTTTTTATGACAAGGGATTCACATTTCGGGCATATCAATTCTAAAACCATGTCCAACCCGAGAGACTGGACAGAAATGGTGACACATCAATGATAAGCAAGAATTCCACTCCTGAAGAGTGTCCTTATCCAAGGTGTTGAATGGATTCTACCACCGTTTCGAAATAACGTTTTTTTCTCTATGAATGTCTCCAGTTTTGTAGATTCTTATAATTATTGGAACGATTCTTATTGGATGTATTATTAGCTGAGGAATATATTACTTTTTATCATTGTCTTCACTATTATATCCCTGTTTGCAAACCACTTTGGCGAGCTTCATTGTGTACAGTAAAAACAAGCTATAAACGACGTGAAGGTTGTTTTTACTGAAATTGTTTTCAAAGGCAGCGTTAATCAAACTTAAGCAGGCTGATAAAAAAAATGATAAAATCACTCTTCATATCACTGATTTCATCAGAATGGAACTTCGTTACTCTTTTGGTCCTGATACTAATATTAACTGTTCAAATATGTTTGTTGTTCAACGGACACCTTTTCTTGTGCAAGACATTACGCTGCCCTTCACAAAATATAACTGGTGTTGATTAGTAATATTAAAACGTTGTAAACAGAACTGTAATTTTCTACTGTGGAATTGTGGCCTTTAACACTAACCAGTCTCGTTATTCTTATGTGATTAATGTGCCAATCTACGTATCGAACGGCGTGTTTTTTCGTTTTTTGGTTTATAGTTGTATTTGTTGTCATACCATTGGAAATACAGATGAAAATATTTGTAAATCTTTATTTACAATAATTATATCTAAATGGTGGATTTTGATCTGGAAGTGACGTCGTCTTTCGCACACTTTCTCGGATTAAATTTGTGTATTTTCTATATAAACCAAATGATTAAATAACGTCTGTTAGAAATATATTTGATTTGAAGTTTAGAATTACGAAGTAAATCCTAGTTTCTTTGATGATGGGGAGAATAATTTTGCGAATAATTTTTGTACTTTTAATA
>NW_013666160.1:132166-136637 GCF_000517525.1 Limulus polyphemus
CAGTACCCTAATGAAATGTCCACGTTCAGCAGATTTAAGTACTTTGGAGGTGCACATTTTGCAATTAGTTTGGAACTGTAGCGTTGAGATCTAAATGCGAAAGTTGGTTGTAAGCGAGTGGATAATATTGTTGGACCGCATAGATTTTGAAAGGAAAATGAAAGAGAGAAATCGAGTGAATGGTGTGTTGCAAATAATCAAGTTATTACGAACACACGGTTTGAGAATCATCCGATAAGAAGATATACATGAAAAAGTCCTGGATATTATGTTAGAAACTAAACTGATTAAATCACCATCAATATAAGATCTAGGAATGTAGTACAACAATCAAAAACTTACCCACGGGCTGACTATGGAAGCGATCGTATCCTAGTAGTATGCACCATCAAGATAAGGTTGAGGAAATCATAAGAAGCCAAAAGCGACAAGGAAGCTCGTTTATACAATTCTAATGAAAACAAATTAAAGAAAAGTATACAGTTGCAGTTAAAAACCGTTTTTAAGAACTTGAAGATGAAGGAACATGTTAAAATGGGAAAATTTTGAAGAAGCACTAGTTGAAACAATCAAGGAGGTTATTTCATCAAATTCAGGGAAAAAAGAAATGGATGACGGAGGAAATCCTCGAGCTCGTGGAAGATAGAAGGAAGATGAAAATCCATAGTACGAAAGAGTATAAGAAACCGGACAAAAGAATTTGATCAATGTGCAACGAAGAAAAGAAAACATGTCTTAAAGAAAATAGTATAGAAGTATAAAAACAAAAGGATAAAGGTGTTACATCAGTATATAGGAATATCAAAGACATCACAGGTAAAGGAAGATTTACTACTAGTGGGTGTATAAAAGCTAATAATGACAATGTAATTATGGAACGAGAACAAGTATTGAAAAGTTGAACAGAGTATATTGAAGATTTATTCCACGACAGTCGTGAAGAAACGCTATCTGTTAAGTCAGAAGTACGAACAGTTATCAACAGAATGAAAACCAATAAAGCTACAGATTAAATTGCAGTAGAACAAATAAAATGTTTGGAAGAATTTGGTCTGAAAAAGTTGATAACAGTTATAAATGAGATTTATGAAAGTGGTAGATATCTGAGAATCTCAGTAAATCGATCTTTATTTCGCTCCTTAAAAAACCTGGAGCAATTTAATGGGAACGCCATTGAACCATTAATTTAATGATTCATGTGACAAAGGTCTTATTAAAGGTGTTGATGATGAGAGCTAGAAGTAGAATAAGACCGGAGATTGCAAAAGTTCAATGTGGTTTTATTGAAGAACATGGTACAAGAAATCTTATCTTCATGGTACGAATGCTTTCGGGGAGTGCTTTTAAAATGAAAAAATTATCCTTTCTTGTGTTTTATTGATAAACACTAAAGCTTTAAGTAGAGTTAAGCATGCGGAGATTGTTGGAGTTAATGAAAATGCTAGAAGAACTGAACATTGATGGTAAAGACTTGAGAATTTTATGAAAGCTTTATTGGGACCAAACTGCAGCAGTGAAGATAGAAAATGAATTAAGTGGTTTCATCTAAATTAAGAGAATCGTGAGGCAATGCTATGTCTTTTGAACTGACTTGTTTAACTTGAACAGTAAGCAAATCCTGAGGGAAATTGAAGATTTACCAGGACTGATTAATGTACAGAATTTGAACAAGTTGCGTTATGCTGATGACACAGTTTTTATAGCTGATTAAGACAAGAAGCTTCAAAAGTTTTTAGATAAAGTTCTTAGTGAAAGCGAGAAGAGTTTAAATATTGATTGACAGAAAACAGAATTTATTATAATTACAAAGAAGAAGACTGTTCCTGTATGCATTGTCAAAGTAGATAAGAAACAGATAAGGCAGGTCAATAAATTCAACTACCTGGGAAGCTAGATAACATCAGATGGCAAATGTGATAATGAAATAAAACGGAGAATAGGGATGGCAAAAGACGCCTTTCTGAAAATGAAAAAAGATACTAACAAATAGTGCAGTTTCTATGGGGGCGAAGTTAAGAGTTTTTGATTGCTATGTTATAAAAGTTCTCACGTATGCATCAGAATGTTGGACAAAATCTCCAAGTATGGAAAAGAGAATTAAAGCAATTGAGTAGTGGTTCTTAAGGCGTACCTTGAAGATAAGTTGGACAAGTCGCGTCTAAAATGAAGATATTTTGTCAAAAGCAGGTTGCAGGAGGAAGCTGTTGACTAACATAGAAGGAGATAGTTAGAGTTTCTCAGATACGTTACGAGTAAATAAGAAATTAGTAGTATGGTCATAATTGGAAAGATTGAAAGAAGAAGAGACCGTAGAAGACAGAGTTTGGCTTATGTAAAGAGTCTATCTAAATGGATGAATGTATCAACATTGGAAATTATATATGCTTCAAGGAGAATAGGTCTGTGAAAGACCATGGTCACTAACGTCTTGTTTGGAAATGGTACTTAGAAAGAGAAATAGTGTGTATTGAGATCTCTCTCGCAGTATCTGCTCGTCATGACTTTGGGCTGCTGTTGGCAATATTACCTTCTAAAGAAAAACAAACTGTATCAGAGGGTCGTACGGTTGATTCAGCTAGTCTCCTTTCTGTAAACTTTCATAAATTGTACGTGATTATGTTTTACATAACTCTTTTGAGTACTCTAGAAGAGTTTTTTTTTCTTTTGATACTAAGAAAAGTTGCTGTTCGTATTTAAAGCAGTTTTCACAATTTAAGCTTCTCGTTGGAGATTATTCTCGTGAATATCAAGAACCTTGAAAATGTCCTGTAACTAAAATGAAACACTTTTGGAAGTACTTTTCCACATATAGGAAGATGAGATAGATATTAGTGTAATTTTAAGTAAATCTGTGTCTCAGTCGCAGTAGTTATTCATTTTCATGTTATCGGACAAGTGATTATATTAATGTATCAGTCGCAGTAGTTATACATTTTCATGTTATCAGACAAGTGATTATATTAATGTCTTAGTTGCAGTAGTTACACATTTTCATGTTATCAGACAAGTGATTATATTAATGTCTCAGTCGCAGTAGTTATACATTTTCATGTTATTAGACAAGTGATTATATTAATGTCTCAGTCGCAGTAGTTATCATTTTTATTTTATCAGACAAGTGATTATATTAATGTCTCAGTCGCAGTAGTTACTCATTTTCATGTTATCAGACAAGTGATTGTGTGATTGGAAAAAATTATTCTCCCCCTCCCCCACGCCGGTGGTTCAGCAGTAAGGTTGAGGGCTTATAATGCTAAAATTCGGGGTTAGGTCCCTGCGGGAGCACAAATAACTTGTTGTGTTGCTTTGTTTTGAAAGTAAAGAAATCAACAAATATTAAAAATAGCGCCACCAATAGTAATTACTTTGTAAAAGAAATGTGCGATCATCCTTTATATGTGCATATATTAAGTTGCAGACATTGGTTGACAACTTCAAAAGTAATTGAACGCATTTTGTGACGTTCATTTGTTGTAGTTTAATTTTCCATAATGATAAGTTAACCAATACTTAACATTGCTCTCCCAACTAATTCGACTAAGTTATATCTCTCTGAGCTAGATATATATATATATGTCTATTAGTTTTATGTGTTCTTGATTTCTGATTTACCTGTACCCAAGCCTTTTGAGTTAGTTAGTGACAATAATATTAAGAATTAAACGTATTAAGTTATATTGACTTATCGTAAATAGGTAGTTGCACACAGAGAGTTCTATCGAGGCTGTAATAAAACTGCTATTACTTAAAGTTAAGTACACTTTATAGGAACTACTTTTCAGGTTTTTCTAATACTCCTGGAACTATTTTCTTCATTCGTGCTCGGTCTTATAGCCATGATTATACACCATTATGGACGACGTGGTCAGCCTTATGGCACACATCTTCATAGAAGTCGGTTTTTAAATCCGTATTTAAACAGTCCAGAAGCAAAAAGCTCATTGGAGCTACGTGGAAAGACTTGACAGCTATTGCTATAGTTAAAATTTCTTCGGTCGTCTTTTGTATTTGATGAAAATAGCCATTGATTTCGAATTGTGGTTTGAAGCTTGTAAGTCTTTGATAGCCTCAAATATTTTATTATTATCAGGCAGGCGGTAGCATTGCCTATGTAAGGATGGCTCGGATTGTTCATCAAAATGATATTTTAAATATCTCTTCAATAGGTCATTAGAACTTTACAATACTATGCAGTGTTTCCTTTTATAGCAATATTTATGTAATGACTGAGTCACAAGTTCTGGGAATAATTGTAAGTATCTTAGCAAAAAGTTTGAATTTCTTGTTATTCTTTTTATTACATAATAACTCAAAACAGTGGTGTCAACCAATTTCACTGAGGTGACATAGATTCAAACAGAGTATCCGCTTTTATAACTATTGTTAATTAGTAGTAATTAAAAAAGCAATACATCACGTATTCTAGTGTAAAACGATGTTACCATTACCTCTTGAAGTTAACTATATTACA
>NW_013666160.1:137637-141751 GCF_000517525.1 Limulus polyphemus
GGTGGGTGGTGATGACTAGGTGCCTTCCCTCTAGTCTTACACTGCTAAATTAGGGACGGCTAGCGCAGATAGCACTCGTGTAGCTTTGCGCGAAATTCAAAAACAAACAATCTCTGTTATATTTATTGTACTTTATTGTTCGGAATCGTAATATATAGAGGTCCTCCGGTGAGTTAGCGTAAATATTACGGTAACAACGTTCAACCTCCTTAGGTCACAATCATTCTTAACTTGATGATGACCCAAAGAGCTCGAAATATTGTTACTTGTTTTGTGTTTTTAAATAAAAAGTTTTTAATACCTATATCAGCCGTCTCTGCTATCAGGCAGGCGGTAGCACTGCCTATGTAAGGATGGCTCGGATTGTTCGTCGAAATGGTATTTTAAATATCTCCTCAATAGGTCATTAGAACTTTACAATACTATAGAGTGTTTCCTTTTATAACAATATTTATGTAATGGCTGAGTCACAAGTTCTGTAAATATCATACCAAGAAGTTCGAATTTCGTGTTATTTTTTCTTCTGCTTTTTTTTTATTACATGATATAACTCATAAACCAAAACAATGGTGTCAACCAATTTCACTGAGGTGACATAGTTTCAAACGGAGTATCCGCTTTTATAAGTATTATTAATATCTTGTAGTAATTTAAAAAATCATAATTCTAGTCTTAACGATATTATCATTATCCCTTGAAGTTCTTACAAAATGTTCGTGTTCCGTTAAAAAGCTTAAGTACAGGGTTAAACAGGAATTACCAGCCAATAATAGATAAACAATAAATGTTATAGTTGAAACCTTATTGTATTTAGAACTTGGTTATAAGTACAACCTTCCTATGTCTATTGAAACACTGCACTAAAAACAACAACAAGGAAACAAGTAAAGGAACACCTTTTCAAAAAAGGAAGTAAATGTAGGGATGAATAATATCAATCCTTCAAAAACAATCTAAACAAGATTGTAAGGATGACATTTGCGTCATTCCTACATAATAGTACAGGCAAGAATTAACATATAGTAATATATATATATAACTATTCAATCACTATTAATTTTAATTTATCCTATTTTTGTCTGTTAACATTCTACTAAATTGTGTGCCTGTGTTATTATGTAGAGATGATGCAAATGCTATCCCTACTATCTTGTTTGCATTGTTTTTGAAGGGTTGATATTAGCCATCCCTACATTTACTTCCTTTTCTGAAAAGTTTTTTCTTTACTTTCATATTAAAGACTTAAGAAGATAAGCTCAGTTTCGTTATAATGGCCTTTGTTTTGGGTCCTAGAGTTCCCTTTCGTAACTGTAATCTTCACTTTAAGGGTGTTACTCTTGATTGATCGAGGGTATGATTTCTGAGCCAGTTGCTGCTATAAACGCTCTGATGTGTATGTATCTGTTTTCACCGATAACACTAAAAGCTCTCAAAACTTTGTGATCTTTGGCTGTACTTCGTTTAGAAAAGTTGAAGATGCTTCCTCGATAAGGACCGTGACATAATCCTACAGTTGTATATATCTACTATTGGTGGCATTAAACGTCAAATGGCTGGGAATGGGCTATGAATTAGATACATCAATGCTAAACATGCCGTCCAGTTCGCCATTAACTCACATCTGCGGCGATACCCTACTGTCCTAACATATGTGGATCATTTTTGTTAAGTATGATAATTTCACGTCTTTTATGAGTCTAATATCGCTAATACATTGCCACTTTAGTAAATATCCCGTACGTTCAATTTTAAGTTTATATTCTTACAGCCCTGTACATTTACCACATTTATTTTGGTAGTTTGTAGTTGATGAGATAGAAATGTGAAGATAGTATTGAACGCAATCCACAGAATACATTGATTGTGGTAAAATACACGTAAAAAGTAAATTATGAAATAATATATCAAAATTTTGTGTGAACTGAAACTAGATGGCGTTCAGAAAAAAAAGTAAACATTTGTGCTGGTATTACTTCAGAAACCACCAAGTCTTTTTTTTTTATGATTTATTTTTACCACTTGAAATCTCTTATATTCTAAATTCTCACAACGAAAATTGAGCAAAGAAGGTGACAATATTTAAATGACTAAAACCTGTAGCCTAGTTTTAAATTCAGAAGAATACTTTCATGCAATTATTTAGAAGAGAATACCTTTTGAATTTGCTCCTTGTAGCTCAGCGGTAAGTCTACAAGCTTACGAGGTCAAAATTCGGGTTTTGATACTCATGGTGGACAGAGCACGGATAACCCATTATGTAGACTTGCGCCTAATAACAACCAAATCTTTGGAATTTTATGACTATTTATAACAATGCTACATGCTCACTAACTTCCTAGAGCATTTTGTTTTGAAATTACGCAAAAATTCACGACATTATAGTGTCAGAGCTTGAATAGTGATGCAGGTATGTCATGGGTTTAGCTTATAATAAGTAAAATAAACATTTTCGATATTATCGTTTAGTTTCTGCACTGTTATGGCGTCAACACGTGATCCAGAAAATTGTTAACTTCGCTTTACCCTTTGTTTTCTAGTAGGTGACGTGTCCTCTTCCCGCAGGGATGTTTCAGTATCGTACATGAAATTCGAGTTGAACAGGTTATAACTGAGATATCCTTGGCTGGCCGATTATAAAGTTAACTGAAAGTGACAGACAACCAGTGCTGTCAGGGAACAGAGGACACGAGATGAGGCCGTTCACTGGATAAAGGAAGCGAGTTAACATTCTATATTCGAGTGTGCTTTCTTTGTTAGTTCTTTACTTGACAATCCATAAGAATAGCCCGTTATCTCTCTCTCTCTCTCTCTTTCTTATGAAGAAGGTCCGGCATGGCTGGGTGGTTAGGGCTCTTGACTCGCAAACTTGCTCGCCCTTTCAGCCGTGGGGGCGTTATAATGTGACGTTCAACCCAATTGTTCGTTGGTGAAAGAGTAGTCCAAGAGTTGGCGGTTGGTGGTGCTAACTAGCTGCCTTCCCTCTAATCTCTCACTGCTAAATTAGAGACGGCTAACGCAGATAGCCCTCGTATAGCTTAAGAAGATTATTGTTTGGTTTGGGGGCATCCGATCCCAAGAGATTATCCTATTGTATGTAAGAGTACAAGAGCTGTTTCAGTGTTCTTGCTTTTTATTAGTAAAATAAAAATTTCTACCTTGGAATATAGTTGTCTAGTCTCTTTATTCTACTCTTAAAAAACTTGGAGTTAGTATTCTCTCAAGAACATTCTCAGTAGCATTGGGCGAATCTTCTGCTATTGCGGGTTTAATTGTTTGATACTTGTTGCGAAATAGATCCCATCCACGAATACCACAAACCTTCTTTTAAAATAAATTTTGGTGCCAACCCTTTTTAAAAATTCGTTTTCCAGTTTCGTTCTAAGACTTGCTACATTTTTACCAACCCTACTAAGTGATCAAGACTAAAAAAAAAAAGGATGATTCTGGTTACCCGACTGACACTAAACATTTTCTGATGTATTATTTGTGTACCAAAACTCGCAAGATTACTTGGATAAAATATGCCTTTTTGAAGTTAATTTGATGAAATTAAAACTTATAAATATAATTTTGAATTCACTTATATATAGGACTAGATGTACTTGTGTAGTGTTCCCGAAAGTGTTCTGTTTCAAAAATAAATAAAACCAAAATTAAAAAGTAACAAGTATTTTTATTCCTTGCTTTTGAAGTTCACATGTCATGCTGTGTTGTAGTCTACAAATGCATAATTCTTCTCGTGATTCATGGCTTGCGCATGTTCTACTGACGTTACGACAATGCAAATTACAACGTTAAGCGTTCCTTTTGTGACGCCATTTTAGTGTCTACTGAATGATGGACAGACAAGACACTACTGTAGAGTGGTGCGAGTGATTAAAACAAGGCTACTTTTTCGTGCAAATGATTCAAAAATCTCATTTAATTTACTATTTACTTGCCTCATTTGGTCTGGACTTATTGCTATTTTCTAAACTTTTGTCATTTTGTAGGAAGATATATTAAGAGCTAGAGTACAGAAAATGTTTACCTCCTAGCTTAAGCGATTTTTTTTTTTGACAATGTGATGAAAAGCATACGCTCGTGAGGATAATTGGTTTGATAGGCATGATAC
>NW_013666160.1:142558-143346 GCF_000517525.1 Limulus polyphemus
TTACCCAGTGTTATTATGAACCAGTCGACTGCCTCCCCCCCCCAGAGTTATTATGGGCCAGTCGACTGTCTAACTTACCCAGTGTTATTATGAACCAGTCGACTGTCTCACTCCCCCAGAGTTATTATGGGCCAGTCGACTGTCTAACTTACCCAGTGTTATTATGAACCAGTCGACTGTCTCACTCCCCCAGAGTTATTATGGGCCAGTCGACTGTCTCACTTACCCAGTGTTATTATGAACCAATCGACTGTCTCTCTCCCCCAGAGTTATTATGAACCAGTCGACTGTCTCACTTCCCCATAGTTATTATGGGCCAGGTAACTGTCTCACTTCCCCATAGTTACTATGAACTAGTCGACTGTCTCACTTCCACAAAGTTATTATGGGCCATTCAACTGTCTCACTTCCCCAAACTTATTATGGGCCATTCAACTGTCTCACTTCCCCAAACTTATTATGGGCCAGTCGACTGTCTCACTTCCCCAAAGTTATTATGAACCAGTCGACTGTCTCACTTCCCCAAAGTTATTATGGGCCAGTCGACTGTCTCACTTCCCCAAAGTTATTATGGGCCAGTCGACTGTCTCACTTCCCAACGTATTATGGGCCAGACGACTGTCTCACTTCCCAACGTATTATGAGTCAGTCGACTGTCTCACTTCCCCAAAGTTATTATGGGCCAGTCAACTGTCTCACTTCCCCAAAGTTATTATGGGCCAGTCAACTGTCTCACTTCCCCAAAGTTATTATGGACCAGTCGACTGTCTCACTTCCCCAAAGTTATT
>NW_013666160.1:144260-149773 GCF_000517525.1 Limulus polyphemus
TTATGAACCAATCGACAGTCTCACTTCCCCCGAGTTATTATGAACCAGTCGACTGTCTCACTTCCCCAAAGTTATTATGAACCAATCGACAGTCTCACTTCCCCAAAGTTATTATGAACCAGTCGACTGTCTCACTTCCCCAAAGTTATTATGAACCAGTCGACAGTCTCTCTCCCCCAGAGTTATTATGAACCAGTCGACTGTCTCACTTCCCCAAATTTATTATGAACCAGTCGACGGTCTCACATCTCCAAAGTTATTATGGGCCGGTCGACTGTCTCACTTCCCCAAAGTTATAATGAACCAGTCGACTGTCTCATTTCCCCAAAGTTATTATGGGCCAGTTAACTGTCTCGCTTTCTCAAATAGGATCGATAAAGACATGAATATACAGTCTCCGTGAAATTTAGAAAGAAAGAACTATTGTGTTGAAGCATGCACCATACGTCTAGTGTAGAAAGAAAAACGTTATCTCATCATGTATGAATTAAGGCGTGAACTGAAATGCTGCAACTTAGCAAGTCCATTCCACATCGTAAAACAAAAGTTAAGAGTTATTTAGTGAAATTACAGATTAAAATATTTTATGCTTTGGTAGGCACTATGAACACCTCCATATTCGTTATATAATGGATAACATTGTTTATAAGTAATTTTTAAGTTCATAATCTGTAATTTTTCAGGATTTAACGTATGAAATGTTATGTAAAAATATTTACTTACAGTTAAGAAATATTTAAATTCATTGTACACGCTGTACAACTAAGTTAATCTTTTATTTACTGTAGCAACTTGTATTGGTTTTTTGTTCAGATTCTTTCCGAGATATCACGCTTTAATTGTGAAACTATTGCTAAAGACACTTCAGTTGTGTTTTCTAGTTTATTTTTTTTAGCATAATGAAATCAAGTTGTTTGCTATTGCTTCAGTTTTCACTAGCGTGGAATAAATCCGGGAATTTCGCCTTGTTATAAGATTGGGAAGTTGGGAATAAATGCGAAAATTGAGGGGGGAATATGAAATTTTTGATACAGTTTTGTTAACTCAAAGAAAACATTTGCAAAAAATCACTTATCGGAAATTCTCTTGAGCATAAACAACAATCATTTATGGGATTTTTGAGAGCTATTTAAAATTCATGACGAGCAAGTGTTAACTTTCACATATTTTAGCTACTTCACAGAACCCCATATCCTGCATGTATGAGAAAACTGACTGAATGACAAAGTTTCACTGATGAAATGTCAAGAAAAATTATCTTGGGAACGAGGACCCCAATGGGCGGGTACTACATTTGGTATCCTATTTTTATTACGAGAAGAAATACCCACCCCTCCGGGAACGTATAACTGCTAGTTCATGCGGAAGGCTATTGGTCCTGCTACCTTTTCTGGAATTGTCTGATAATTCTACAACAATGTACTCGTACTTGACATTCAATAATGTTCAACATCCATGAGTAAAAATATTTTATTAACATTTTAGTTTAAAAATGAGCTATCATCACAGCATAAATCACAGAGTAGATTTTATTGAGGTATTTCCTTGTAAACGCAATTATCAAAGAAAGTACCTTGCCTTTCTGTTGCAACACTCATGAGATTTTCACTAAAAATAAATAATTTTATAAGTTTGTTTTTTAATTCTTGTACATTTCAAATTTACTCCATTTTTGTCATTTTTATTGGTTAAATCTGAAACGTATCATTTTTGTGAAAATTTAAATTGTTTTGTTTATTGCTCAGCTATAAAAATACTGCTTCGTTGTAAAAATATTACCCAGTTATGATTGGTGATGATCAGTGCGGTAGTTTCTGAGATCCGAGTTTTGGACATATACATTGCAAGCTCCATTATAATAAGATGTTTGTCAAAATACTACGGGGTTAGTGAAAACAACACTAACTTTATCTAATTGTCAGAAGTCTTGATCATTAATACAAAATGTACAAAATGACATGGGAGTTTTCTACACGTAACTTTTGCTGTTATGTATTAAATCCATCGCTTAATAAATAACAAAAGAATAAAAATCAAAACTAATGCCTATTGTTAACTTATAATTTCCGACATAATTATTTATTAACAAAAACGCCATAAATATTACTGCACATGTGTTGTTTAAATGTTTTTTTTTAAATTTTAATGATAATCTCAAAGAATAAAACTTGATTTTCTGGCACGTAAGATATTTTATTTGAGCGCATACGAAATATACAGATTTGTTTCATAACATCTATAGTTATTCTAATTCTAACATTATTTAAAAGGCATTAAAATCAAATACAGATTAAAGTTGTCACTGTTATCGGAGCTTTTATGTGCTTTGATTCTGTTTTTGAAAATTTCCAGTGGCTCAGCGGTAAGTTTTCAGGCTCACAACGGGTTTTGATATTCGTGGTGGACAGAGAACAGATGGCCCATTGTGTAGCTTTGTGCTTAACAGCAACCAAACCATTTTTGGAAAGCTAAACATCAAACATAATAGTTTTCTATGGTGAGAAGTTGGGTAGTATGATATCAAGAACACATTTAATGATTTTGATACATCTCCTGAAGAATATAAAAAAGTTATTTGTTTTAAACAGTCATATGTATTCGACATAATGTAGTATATAAATCATGTCAGACAAAAGTTAAAGTGTGCATATTTTATTTGAAAATAAAAACAGTGAAATAACAATTTGAAAAAGTAAGAATCGTATGTATCTTATATCTATCTAGGGTGTGTTATGCAAATATATTCATCAGTACTAATTTGCATAGGTTTGTATGCCTATGTGCAAACATCTGAACATGTGCACATTTAATGGTAAGTCCGCTTAGGAACATTTCTCCCATTGTATATATATATGTTTGTTAACTAGGTTGGCTAATATGAGTTTGAATTACATGGGTGTAATTTTCAGGTCTCTGTAGTGATTTGTTTCGACAGCTTTACGCACTCTTTATACGTATAGGAACACTTTGTTTGTTATGAATTTCGCGCAAAGCTACACGACGGCTATCTGCGCTAGCCGTCCCTAATTTAGCAGTGATAGTCTAGAGGGAAGGCAGCTAGCCATCAACACCCACTGCTAACTCTTGGGCTACTCTTTTATCGACGAATAGTGGGATTGACCGTCACTTATAACGCCCTCACGGCTGAAAGGGCGAGCATGTTTGGGGTGACGGGGATTCGAACCCGCAAATTGCGAGTCGAGTGCCCTAACCGGGCCTATATAGGAACAGAAAAATAATAATAACTTTACTGCAAAAATTCATTTATGATAATTCTTTTACATGTTGCTTACATTGACTATATTCAAAAACTGCGTGTGATAGATCAGTTTACAAGTTTACAGGAACACGTGTATTCATATGTTTGTTTCACTTCACATGTCCGCACTCGGATAATTTTCCTTATGTTTTCCTTTACGTTTCCATGTAGGGACACTTCTCTCACCAACTATACATGTTTAACTTCAAACCCTGCTGGAGACGCTATTTGAGAAACATTATATTGAACTTTAAACCATGTAAAGATAGCTTGTTATAACAGGTTGAATGTGTAAGCTGCACTTTTCTCGGCTATTTTGAATAACAAAATGTTAATTTATTTTCTACTTAACTGCCACGTATGCCTTTCTACGAGAACGCATCTTAAAAACGTCCCCCCCTCCCCCAATGACATTGCGGTAAGTATGCGGACTTATAACGCTAGAAACCGGGTTTCGATACCTGTGGTGGACACAGCACAGATAGCCCATTGTGTAGCTTTGCGCTTAACTACAAACAAACTTATAAACGTTACATGTATCTCTGCAAAGCCAAATGGTCAGGCCTCAGTCGTTTGAGTTAAAAACTAATCGAAGACAAGAAACTATGAGATACGATTTTGTTTTTCTTTTATTCACAAATGAAAAAAAAAAATTGGAAAACATTAAACACCAACTGTTATACCATGCAGCCGTACTTTGATATTTGTTTTACTAGCTGGATTTACTAGATGACCCCCGCGTTCGAGCTTTGGTCGTCGCGACTCCCTCCCCTCATTATCTCTACAAGGATGAAAAACAGTTTGTCATAGTTCATAACAAAGGTGATATGTGCACCTCTCAGCTACTTTGAGAACTCGACAAAAGAAAAAAAATGTTGACTCAGCACAGACTGCTCGTGATACCCTGGAAACCTGCTCGCGACCCACCGTTTCAAAAGGTTCTTATTGTGAAAATTACTCACCTTCTGCATTGTGGAATGTGTGATCATTCCCTTTTGGCACTGTGGTAGCTCAGAGGTAAAATTGAGGGATTATAACGTTGATATTCAGGGCTCGATCGCAACAGTGGGCAAAGCCCTTTTTTTACGTTGTTTGATATGTTTGTTTGTTTGTACTTAAGCACAAAACTTCGCAATGGGCTATCTGTGCTCTGCCCACCACAGGTATCGAAACCCGGATTCTAGCGTTGTAAGTCCGCAGGCATGCTGCTGTGCCATTAGGGGCCGTTGTTTGATATAAATTTCGTATCTTCGTAATAGTTTTAATTCCAACCGTTTAAGCACGCATCATTTATTGTACAAAATTTAGTCGGCTGAAATAACTAATAAAGATTTTGTCTTTCATTGTGCCAAAAACGTCATTTTTGTTTTTACTCTTAATATAGTAGCACAGTGTGGCTGAAAAGAAATGCCTTATTAGTTTTTTAAGACGTAGCTTTTGTGTCAATGAAAATACTGTAAAAATAAGAAGGGAATTTTATCTATTACGTAATGCAATGTATTAAAACAAATTATTAAATTTTTATCTTTCAGTAATAAAAAATATCTAGAAAAAATAGTGTTATAAGCCATGTTCTTAATACAGGAACCCGATCCCAAATCCGGAATGCTTAGGACTTCACAATCCAGGAAGGAGCCATTGTTATAAGCTATATTTTAAATGTTGTAATTAGATGTTAACTAGACGGCGCAACACATAAAAATCGAATTAGTCCTAGAATATACCAGAATATTAATAAACGAGAGGCTTTGCGAAATATATAGAACAAAGATTAGGTTATAAATACGGGTAAGCCGGTCAACTGGCTAAGTAAGCTTGTACTAAAACAGTGAAGCATCACGAAGAAAGATTTGTTTTTTAGCCGATAGAGTGAATCAGTCAACGCTTTTACATTTTTTGGATCTGTGTTAGCTATAGCGCATACTGAGCTACTTTGTACAATTAAGTTGGGTTTTTTTTACGTTAGTTTAGTGCAGACAGCATGGTTGTAAACGTATGCTTACAAGAATTTATAAACTGTACAAGCCTGTAAAGAAACGGTAAGGAGAAAATAAAACTAATTTGATATTGTCACGTAGATTAGACGTAAAATAATTTTCACCTGATAATTTAAAACAACACGTCAGCGTAAAAACATCGTATGCAACAGTATATTGGTGACCTTATACTTTATAGTGAAATTTTTTGAATTGTGTTTGAAAAGTGTTTCGACAAGAAACTGTCATACTTTTATGTTACTAAACTGCAATTGGAA
>NW_013666160.1:150799-160526 GCF_000517525.1 Limulus polyphemus
TGTAATTGTAAAAAACGCCCAGAAAATCTGCAAAACACAAAATGTGAAAACGCAAATTTGCCTGTATGGACCCGATAAACCTTCATGGCAAATTTGGTGAAGATCCATTTACAGGGGGCAAAATAGTGTTAAAAACACCCATAAGAACCGCAAAACTGAAAATTTGTATGTACCCTCGCATGGACCTAATGAATCTCCGTACCAGTTTTGGTGAAGATCCATCCACACCCTGTTGGACATACAACAGACAGTACTATTACATTTATACTGATTCGTTGACCTGAACCGTATAATACTATACTAATATGTATTTATTTATACTTGCCTTCAAGTATTATGCTCGAATTCTAACTTTTATATACGTATTATATTAACAACGCTGAACCTTGCTATTAGGTTTGTGGTAGACACACTTTTCTAAGTAACGGTTTTGATCAACATCGTGACTCTCTTAGGGGACAATTTGAATTTGTTTCATCTGTGTTTCAGTCATGTATCTTGACATTTTTGATTTCCAGTCCAAAAAAACACCCAACTCTCATGTTAAGTAATCAGATATTATTAAATTTCTAACTGCTCATGTGTTTTGGCGTCAAAAGGAAATGCCTGAGGTGGTTTGTAGCTTAACAGCGAAACATTCAGTTAGAATGAACCTAAGACTCGGTCTGTTTAACCATGACGGGAAGTAATAATTAACCAGAGGAGAAAAGTAGGCCAAGTGGAACCTTATTCAGTGTTGTTTAACTTATAAGATAACGGATTCTGTGAAATGTAATAATCTAAGGTGTTTTTATTATTTTGTCTGTCATCATTCACGCTAAAGCCCTTATTAGCGGAAATTAAGATAGAGCTAAAACCTCTTTCATCACTCGAGCTTTTAACATCTCTTATTTAGCCAAAATCTTAACGTTATGATATGAAACTTAAATTTATTGTCTGGAAAAAGATTAGAATAGTTAAAATCGTCACAAATGATGTTTATTAGGTTAAAGTAAGCTCTCTATCTATTAGTTAAACATGTACATGCTGACGCCTATAATATAATCAACAGACTTTCCTGATAATGAATAGATGCATGTTTCTTATGGAAAGTCTCTGTCTATTGGTTAAACTTGTACACTGTTGATTATATTATAGGCGTCAGCGACTTTCCTGGTAATGAATAGATGCATGTTTCTTGTGGAAAGTCTCTGTCTATTGGTTAAACTTGTACACGCTGACGCCTATAATATAATCAACAGACTTTCCTGATAATGAATAGATGCATGTTTCTTGTGGAAAGTCTAATTCTTATGAAAACCACTGTATCGTATATTTGTAAATACGATTAGCGATCCTTTTGAACAACGCCCAACTTCCAAATTTTTCTATCATATTTAAATTTTTTCCGAACCTTGGAAACTGTTTTCTTAACATTTTGAATTTTTAATAAACGCCTTTTTTTTCATAAATATACCGTGTTATGTGAATATAACAGTTCCAATTCGCCTCCCAGTGGCACAGCGGTATGTCTGTGGACTTACACCGCTAGAAACCGGGTTTCGATACCCATTGTGGGCAGAGTATAGAGAGCCTATTTTGTAGCTTTTTTGTTTAACTACAAACAATAGAACAAGTTCTAATTCGCCGACTTCAGATCAAATTCAGTTTTTACGTGGTTTACTTCAAAAATCGCTCTTTTTTATTATTTACAACTGTCAGATTCAAAGTTTGCTCTTGCCTGATAAATGTGCGCATTGTGTTTTATAATAAAACCGTTGGTTGGAATAAGACATTTCTTGACGATATCGAGAATTTTCTATCTAAAATCGAAAGAATTCTGAGGTGACGTGCTATTTTTTATGTAACCCGGATGTATACAAGCCAAACGACCACAGAGTTACAGGGTCTTCTACCATTGATTTACCCATTCTGTCAGAAAAAAAAAGGAATAAAACTCAAGTGACTGTTAAGAGTCCACTTTCTTGACATGCGTTACACTGTTATTTTTAAACTAAATGGTGAATCTACGATAAGGTTGCACCACTTAAAAACTAGAATACAGAATCCGTAAAGTTAACAAGAACTAGTTGTTATTGCTTGTGGTTCAGAGCCAGCACGGAAGAACACGTTTACTTTGTAAACGTATAGTCATGTTGCAGCAAGTCACGTGATTATGACCTTTCTGGTCAGCGATTTTCTTCTCGCAAGTATAGCCCGCCCTTGTCTCTGTTACTTAAACACTTCCGCATGAGTTATATCAGTCCATTGTTTTCCGCTAGAGCTAAATGACGTGTTTCTGTATTGACGTTGCTTACAAAGTGTGACTAGAGTATGTTACTCGTTACATTCCACCTACAACACCGTGACATTGAGGAGCTACGAGACTCCGTGCTTATCTATCAGGTGGCTGTCTTTACTCTTTTTGTACAGTACAGTATATTGGCTATTCCGAAAGACAACATTTGAACACTTAGGTATTTTCAAGGAGGCCGGTGACTCACAGTTGAAACAGTGCAGGTAATTCTGTTGGTCTTTTATTATATATTTAAAAGGTCGATTGTCGAATCTTATATATATCATAACATAGTCTCTACTTACTATATTACAGAATCTTTGTTTATATGTCCTTCCTTTCTGGGCTCGGCATGGCCAGGTGGTTAGGGTGCTTGATTCACAATGTGAGGGTCGCGGGTTCGAATCCCCGTCCCACCAAACATGCTCGCCCCTTCAGCCGTGAGGGCGTTATAATGTTACGGTCAATCCCACTATTCGTTGATAAAAAAGAGTAGCCCAATACTTGGCGGTGGGTAGTGATGACTAGCTGCCTTCCCTGTAGTCTTTCACTGCTAAATTAGGGACGGCTAGCGCAGATAGCCCTCGTGTAGCTTTGCGCGAAATTCAACACAACCCAAATCTCCCTTTCTGTTGACTCTTGAAGACTGAGTTGACCTGAAATGCAGCGAATTTACTTGAAAGAGGCAAGGTGTAAAAATAAAACTTAGGCATGTATGAGAAAAATACACAAGTTTTAGAAGTTATGACACAACAAGTTTTTACACGGTTGAAATATTTACCATCCCTACCTCACATCTCAAAACAACTTGCTTCCCCCTATAGGATGTTCATTTGTGGACAAGAAAAATGGTGGAGAGGTGTTGAACAACTAGATATGACAGACGTAGTATGGTTGGCATATTATTACACAGTCTTGTTTGCTTTCACTCGTAAGTTCTTACAATTACTAATATAGTTTCCTCGTTGACGACGTGGTTACATGACCCGCTCTGGGAACAAGAAAACTAGCTTACTGGTTTTTCTGAATGATGGTGAAGTGTAACTCAAGTAAAAAATAGTAATAATAATAATAATACATAATTGGCGTAAAAAATAAATAACTGTTTTATTAATCCTTACTTATATAAAGTTGATAGAAGTTACATTTCACTTGCTCAATCTAGTTCACACCATAACAGTTGTTGTTATGATATAAATAACTCACTACTATGTCTGTCATATCCCAACCGGCCTGATGAGCCCTGGTATTGGCCGAAAGGCCTCGTCATCATTGGACATGGCAGATAGGGTGGTTGACATATTATTACATATTCCTATTTACTTTCACTAATCAGTTCTTAAAACGAACATTGGGATTTATTGTCACATTACAACACTTATGCGGCTGAAGGGGCGAACATGTTCAGTCACGGGATTCGATCCTGCGACTTGCAGATTATGAGTTGAATACTTTAACCACCAGACCATACCAGGCCCGGAAGGGAAGGGAGATACCACGTTAGTAAAAAGGTATGTTTATGTCTGTAGAGCAGAATATAATGAATGTCTATACAGTGTAAAATGTGCACAATGGATAGTTGCAATACGGTATTGTCATTTTCAATTCATCTAATGACGTTTTAGAACTTGTTAATTTCACGGTATTGAACAAAAAAAACTAACAAAAGATGGCTGCAGTCCTTCTAGGGCCTATGGGCATACAAATCTGTATTATCTCATTGCTGTAAAAGTAGAGTTAAGATTTTATGCTTGACGATTGTTGACTGTTTTTCAGAATTTATTCCGCATTCACTCCTGTTTGTTTCTATGAAACTAAAATCCTAGAATATCAAATCTCATTATTACAGCATACAAAACACACCACCGTAATTATGTTTCGATAATGGTAAGTTCCCAGAAGTTAAGAATCGTTAAAAAGGTTTTCTTAGATTCACGCTCAGACAATAATCAAATTACAGTAATAATTTTTTTTTAGTTTTTGCGTTAATGTAACACTGAAAGAAAATCTTGCCTATCACGATTTTTTTGAAAATAAACAATGATTAAAGTACACATTGGTCTTCTTGCGAGTTAAGTATATGGTGAAAGACATTTGTAAGTGAATTTAGTCTATCGACAATATAAAACTAAATAAGAAGAAACGGTCAAAGCGGAAATTCGCACCAAGTTTATATTAAAGTAGTAGCTATTAAAAACTTTTTAGACAATACATAATTTGTGAAGCTAAGTATCTTAACAAGCAGCGAATTCTATGTTTTTCTTTCTAAATATAATTCAAGTGTATATTCTGGTTTAACGCGAAATACGTAAAATCAAAATTGTATACGTGTTGAACACGTCTGACGCTGCTTGAGTGCGTAATTGTATTGTTTATGTGTGTGTGTGTATGTGCACCATATATTTTCCACTGGAACGCTACACCTTACTTTTGCATTCGTATTAATAGTCATGCTTCTTTTGCACCATTAACTCTGTATACCATCATATATACGATTCATCTATATACCAGACTTTTATTACACACCTGTTTCTAGTTCCTTTCAATCTAATTTCAAGAAGTGCTTGCGATTTTAAATTCAAGGGTCGTGTTTAGTCTTGTGATTAGCGGCCAGAAGTTTAAATATTAAGGTCCATGGCACGTGTCCCGTTGCCTTAGAATCAAAGTCCGAAAGTTTGGGCCGTAGATATATCATAAGAGCGACACTCAAATCTCACTATAACTATTTACTTAGGGTAATTAAAGAGTTTGCAGTGAGTGTTGTCGACTAGCTGTCTTTCCTCTAGTTGGCTTAGTATGGCGTAATGGTTAGACATGCGAGCTGGGGGCTGTGGGTTCTAATCCCGTCGCCATACATTCTCTCCTTTCAGCCGTAGTGGCGTTGTAATGGAACAGTCAATTCCACTATTTAATTAGAGTAGCCCAAGAGTTAGCAATGAGTGGTGTTAACTAGCTGCCTTCTCTTTAATCTATCACTTCTCAATTAGGGATGACTAGAACAGATAGCCCTCGAGTAGCTTTAGACGAAATTCAACAAACCAACAAACAAAACCCCCTACTCTATTATTTGGGGCTACTGGTGCATTATAAGAGTCAGGATCACTGTTCGATTAAAATACCCAAAGAATTGACGGTGGGGCTGTTGTGTAGCTGCTTTCTCTCCAGTCTATCAGATCAAACTTGTAAGCAAAATTTTCTTTGTTATCTAAACTTTATTAGTCCCAATGTTGGCTCCTTGTCATCAAGTCCAATCCAACTGTGAGACTATATAAAGGACAAATTAGTCTTATGTTATCATCGAAGTAGCCTTTCCTTCAGTTTCAATCCAAAACATGAAAATCTGCAAAGGAATGTTTCACGGTAATCAAAAGGTTCTTAATTTGTTAAATATTATGATCTTTGAATTGGAATCGAGGGTGAAGTATTTTGTTTGTTTTAAACCAAAGCCACATTAGGTTATCTTCTGTGTCCACCGTGGGGAATCGAACCTCGGATTTTAATATTGTTAGTCCGTAAACTTACCGCTGTACCACTGGAGGAGGAAGTAGTTGGCATGAGTAAGAAAAATAAAACTACTGTGGATATAATAAAAATGACATTTTCACGGGCAATTTTTAGGGTTAATGATTGTAATCGTGTCTTATTAAACATTTTATCTAACAGTGGCAGGGGTTTAGGCGATAACTAGAGATGTACAGCCAGAGTTCTGTTCCTCTTCGCCCCGCTCGCTCGTGAAGGGTGAAATTCTAAAGTGCATCAAGAGATAATCACAAACAAAAAGGCAGAGGTGATTTACATATTTCGAAAACGCCGGCACAGACCAACCTCAACAACAAAATCAAATAAAAACGGCCGAATTAAGATACAGAAAGAGCGCAAGGGGGATAACAAGAAATTTGTGTTGGCTGGCTGGTAAAGGTCAACTTTATTTCCAGTGAAGTGCAGAGGGGGTGACTAGGTAGGCTTAATCCTCTGTCTTCCTGCTCTTATGCCTCAAAAGTGCCCCTTTTTTCTCTGTTATAAAAATTGTCTACGAAAAGATACTTCTGACTCCACACATTGCATAGTTATTATGAAAAAAAAAATCAGACGTTTAAAAGACTTTTAAATGTTTTGTTAAGGCATTATATTCAAAATCATCTGTGTGCACAAACCAGTTTTGTTGTTTAACGTTTAAAGCCATACATTGTCCTAGATGCGTGTGTCAAATAATTATAAGTATGAACACAAGATTTTTGTACAGTTATATCATTCACGACCAACACCGTGAAAAACAGTTACTACAAAAACCATAGTCACGCTGTTTTATCTATAAGCTTACATGTGACCGTGTTCTTGTGATTTGTTATGAATAGCTCACTTTGTATGAATTGCATTAGACCAAATCAACAATTCTATATTAAAATAAGAAAGTGAAAAATGTATGGCATGCCTGTACATATTTTCCCTTCCCCCTCCATTTCAGTCTTTCTCTCATGCCAGCAATTAAATTTAACTTTACACTGGCATTATGGTCAAGGAGTGGATTAATTTTCTTTTACCCCTGTAAATATTCGCAGGCAACACGAGTGACAATACCCTTAAACAAAGAACTGCAACTTACAAATCAAGACCCTTTAACTTTAATGATAAAACAATCTTTGCAATGGTTAGTATATAATATAAATATGATATACCCTTAAATAGTGAAATAATGTAATGAAAACTCTCTAACATAGAAATAAATAATATAGAAATAAACAATGTAATGTACGTATTCTTCGAACTACAATGAATATGTTGCTCACCACCACAGCCAACCTTCCTCTGTGACCATCTCCTGACAAAGACGTTTATTCACTGTGATCTGCTCTACCATGTGATGGGTACTTAACACTTTAGATAGTTTTGTTTGGAGCTCCACCCTCAGTTCTCTCAGGATCTGGTCATGGGATCTCTTTGACAGAGGTGTCTTCGTAGCTGCCTAGGTAGAGGATTTGGATGGTGGCTTTTCCTGCCATCGACACTAACACTTGTTTACTACTTACTTCAGCGTGGTGTTGATGTCGAATTTGACAGTCTGAACTGCAGCTGCAGCCAGTGTGATCCAAAGAAGCCCTACTACACTGACTTTCCCGTGACTTTCGACGTGAGAAGATCCAAGCTTTGGAAAGGGTTCTTGAGCTTTAGAATATAATGTTCCTGTCGATGGTGAGAACACATCTGCCAAAACTGCACCCTTTGACAGGACATCTTACAAGTGGGTCCTACTTTTACTTTACTGACACTGTCTCAGTCTGTAGTGCTTTCAGCAAGGGTAGTGTAGTCAGTGCTGGGCAGAGGTAGTGTTACCATCACTCCTTCCACGACTGCCATTTAAATAGAAGGCTTGAACTCTGTGGGACCTACCACTGCTGATGAAGGTACTTTGTCCCAGTTTCAAAATGACAATAGATTTGACAAGCTCTCCCATGTCAAGTATATCAACAACAATGCATCTTAATCCAAAGGACCTGCCATAGTGAACATCAGGTTGGCTTCAGGAGTCTAAGTATCAGTGGCATAATCCACTTCTTTGCTATAGAAGAAGTCCTGTACTGGGCTTCATAAAATTGATGGTCCAATATGCAGCACAGTATGTTTCGGGAACTTTTGGCAATTACGAATGGAAAACCACTGGCAATTTAAAGAAAAGATCGTCAGACTGGTCAACAATTGATCTTAGATAGCAAACTTCCAAATTAAAAATGTAATGTCAGGTGAATTTCAATTGGTCAAAAGCTTAACTAGATGTCGAGGTTTAAAAGGGTTGTAGCTACTTTGTTACAATCATGACCAGCTCTAAAATCCTTTAGAAATTAAGTTGTAACTCTGTACCTTGGTCAAGCAATATTTCTATGGGCTTCACGTGTACTCATGCCCTATATAACCCCATAAAAGATGCATTCTTAATGCCCGTAAACTTCCCAGTCACCAGGCTTGACCACTACCTTTATCCATGTTCCTTTCTACCACTTCTGTGGAACAACATCAAATACAGCTTATTTTCCAAACCGTCCTCATTCCCCGCTCTACTATTTAATCATCACATGGATAGAGTAAGAAGGAATGCGAGTCAAAATTGTAAAATTGGTTCCCCCACACATGTATTGTAGAATAAACAAAGATGTTCAAATGTGCTTTCGTCTCTCTGATCCTCTTTTATTTTATTTATATTTATCATGGAGGGAGTATAGGAGCATAAGGCCTCTTATGCAGAAAATCGACAGAGCGCTCCATTCCACCCCTCTCTCATCTTGCATACCCTTTTTGGCCTTACAGCTCATGACATAAAACCGTAGTGGATAAAACAGGGTGATTAATGGAGAAGGGAAGGGGACCCGAAAGAAACTTTGTACCCCCCGATAAAATTCCTTTCAGAGGCCCTGGTGAGGAGTGTGGCGTGAGCAGTCTGAGTTTCCTTATATTATTGTATTTTGGCATTTAAGAGTCAGGCTTTCCACTTCTGGGCAGATTTTTGAGAATTTTCTAGAGATTTATTTGGTCTTAGTAAGGTTTTTTGTGAGATTTTTCTTTCACAATTTTTTGTTAAAAATCTTGTTAAACAGTTTACATTGTAATTTAGAGTTTTATTTTACATTAATATTGTATGCATTATTTTAATTTATAATTTAACTCTCTTTCTTAAAAAGAAGGGGGCTTACACTGGTAAGAAAGAACAATCTATTTTCAAATTTGTTTCTCTTGTCAGTTCAATACATCCACTCTAAACACTTGCCTTTGTTATGTATTGTGTTTGCCTTCATTTGTTTTTGCTAATAAAGATTGTTGTTTGATACAGTTTGTGTATTGATTTTTTTCTTGTTGATGATCTCAGTCACTTCAGAAAATAATGAATCAATATTCTGTGACGTAATATTAATAGAATCTCCAGTTAAGTAGACCTTAAGTATTGTTTTCACTAAATCCGCGAACCCAAAAATACCACAACACAGCAACTAGTGAATTAGTTCACCTATCTACCCAAAGAGAGAGAACACCCCTAGTGACAAGACTGAAAATGATGATGAAAGACAAGAGCTTATCCAATCTCAGTACCGTTAACCACAGAAGAGAAAGCAAATGTATTTTATGACAGGACAATCTAGACACTAAGTCAGTAAAGAATGAAATACTGCCTTTATATATATATTGATGATGATTCAATAATTGTGATTTTAGATAAATAAATATTAATGTTGATAATTAAATATAAAAAGTGATTTCATTGTTAATTATGGAATTTTAATGTAATTGTTGCGTCAGCGAGTCACGTGACTACTGTGACGCAACGTTTCTAGAACTATCACGTACTTTGGCGAATGCTCTAGTAATTACTAGATATAGGGTAGGCTGGTATATAAAAGAGGGGAATGTAATGTGTGTATAGACAGTGAGTAATTGAACTGCAGTCAGAGAGCACGAGAGACGTTA